>NW_027308363.1:12500-121000 GCF_047496885.1 Scyliorhinus torazame | reverse complement strand
CTCCCCCCCCCTCCTCTCCCCCCCCTCCTCATTCTCCCTCTCTCCCTCTCTCTCTCCCTCTCACTCTCTCCCTCTCACACTCTGCCTCTCTCTCTCTTTCTCTCACTCACTCCCTCTTTTTCTCCCTCTCCCTCTCCCTCTTAGTCAATCACTCACTCCCTCTCACCATCTCCCCGCTATCATTCTTCCGTCAACTCTCTCCCTCTATGTCTCTCCCTCTCCAGCTCTCCCTCCCTCTCACTCTCACCTCTCCCTCTCTCACTCTCTCTCTAACTCACTCCCTCACTCCCCCCCCACTCACTCTCCCTCTCTCTCTCGAACTCTCTACCTCTCACTTTCTCCCTCTCTACACCCCTCTCTCTCCCTCTCATTCTCTCTCCTTCTCCCTCTCTCCCCCTCCCTCTCTCCCCTCTCCTCTCTCCCCTCTCCTCTCTCTCCACCCCCCTCTCTCTCCACCCCCCTCCTCTCTCCCTCCCTCCTCTCTCTCCCCCTCCTCCTCTCTCTCCCCCCTCTCCCCCCCCCTCTCTCCCCCCCTCTCTCCCCCCCTCTCCCCCCTCCTCTGTCCCCCCCTCTCTCTCCCGCCTCTCTCCACCCCCTCTATCCCCCCCCTCCTCTCTCCCCCCCTCCTCTCCCCCCCTCCTCTCTCCCCCTCTCTCCCCCCCTCCTCTCCCCCCCCTCTCTCCCCCCCCTCCTCTCCCCCCCCTCTTCTCTCCCCCCCACCCCCCTCCTCTCTCCCCCCCTCTCCCTCCCCTCTCCCACACCCCTCCCCCCTCCTCTCTCTCCCCCTCCTCTCTCTCCCCCCTCTCTCCCACCCCCTCTCTCCCCCCCCCTCCTCTCTCTCCCCCCTCTCTCTCTCCCCCCCTCCTCTATCTCCCCTCCTCTCTCCCCCCCCTCTCTCTCCCCCCTCTCTCCCCCCTCCTCTCTCTCCCCCCTCCTCTCTCTCCCCCCTCTCTCTCCCCCCCTCCACTCTCTGCCCCCCTCCTCTCTCCCCCCTCCTCTCTCTCCCCCCCTCTCTCCCCCCTTCTCTCTCTTCCCCCCTCCTCCTCTCTCTCCCCCTCCTCTCCCTCCACCCCTCCTCTATCTCCCCCCTCCTCTCTCTCCCCCCATCCTATCCCACCCTCCTCTCTCCCCCCCTCTCCCTCCCCCCCCTCCTCTCTCTCTCCCCCCTCCTCTCTCTCCCCCCATCCTCTCTCCCCCCCCTCCTCTCCCCCCCTCCTCTCTCCCCCCTCCTCTCTCCCCCCCTCTCTCCCCCCTCCTCTCTCTCCCCCCCTCCACTCTCCCCCCCTCCTCTCTCTCCCCCCGTCCTCCTCTCTCTCCCCCCTCTCTCCCCCCCTCCTCTCTCTCCCCCCCTCTCTCCCCCCCTCCTCTCTCCCCCCCTCCTCTCTCCCCCCTACTCTCTCCCCCCTTCTCTCTCCCCCCCTCCCCTCTCCCCCCCCTCCTCTCTCTCCCCCCCCTCCTCTCTCCTCCCTCCTCCTCTCCTCCCCCCCTCCTCTCTCTCCCCCCTCCTCCCCCTCCTCTCACCCCCTCCTCTCTCCCCCTCTCCCCCCTCTCCCCCCCTCTCCCCCCTCCCCCCCTCTCCCCCCTCCCCCCCTCCTCTCCCCCTCCTCTCCCCCTCTCCCCCTCTCCCCCCCTCCTCTCCCCCCCCTCCTCCTCCCCCCTCCTCCTCCCCCTCCTCCTCCCCCCTCCTCCTCCTCCTCCCCCTCCTCCTCCTCCCCCTCCCCCCCTCCTCCTCCCCCACCTCCTCCCCCTCCTCCTCCTCCTCCCCCTCCTCCTCCCCCTCCTCCTCCTCCCCCCCTCCTACCCCCTCCTCCTCCCCCTCCTCCCCCTCCTCCTCCTCCCCCCCTCCTCCTACCCCCCTCCTCCTCCTCCCCCCCTCCTCCTCCTCATCCCCTCCTCCTCCTCCCCCCTCCTCCTCCCCCTCCTCCTCCTCCCCCTCCTCCTCCCCCCCTCCTCCTCCCCCCTCTCCTACCCCCCTCCTCCTCCTCCTCCCCCCCTCCTCCCCCCCCTCCTCTCCCCCCCTCTCCCCGCTCCTCTCCCCCCCTCTCCTACCCCCCTCCTCCTCCTCCTCCCCCCCCTCCTCTCCCCCCCTCCTCACCCCCCCCTCTCCCCCCCTCCTCTCCCCCCTCCTCCCCCCCCTCTCCCCCCCTCCTCCTCTCCCCCCCCTCCCCTCTCCACCCCCTCCCCTCTCCACCCCCTCCCCTCTCCCCCCCCTCCCCTCTCCCCCCTCCTCTCTCTCCCCCCCTCCTCTCTCTCCCCCCCCCTCTCTCTCTCCCCCTCCTCTCCTCCCCCTCCTCTCCCCCCCTCCTCTCTCCTCCCCCTCCTCTCTCCTCCCTCCTCCTCTCCTCCCCCTCCTCTCTCCCCCCTCCTCCCCCCTCCTCTCCCCCCCTCCTCTCTCCCCCTCTCCCCCCCTCTCCCCCCCTCTCCCCCCTCCCCCCTCTCCCCCCTCCCCCCTACTCTCCCCTCCTCTCCCCCTCTCCCCCTTTTCCCCCCTCCTCCTCCCCACTCCTCCTCCCCCTCCTCCTCCCCCTCCTCCTCCTCCTCCCCCTCCTCCTCCCCCTCCCCCCTCCTCCTCCCCCACTCCTCCTCCCCCTCCTCCTCCTCCTCCCCCCTCCTCCTCCCCCTCCTCCTCCTCCCCCCCTCCTCCTCCCCCTCCTCCTCCTCCCCCCTCCTCCCCCCTCCTCCTCCTCCCCCCCTCCTCCTACCCCCTCCTCCTCCCCCCTCCTCCTCCTCCCCCCTCCTCCTCCCCCCCCTCCTCCTCCCCCCCTCCTCCTCCCCCCCTCCTCCTCCCCCCCTCCTCTCCCCCCCTCCTCTCCCCCCCCCTCTCCCCCCCTCCTCTCCCCCCCCTCTCCTACCCCCCCTCCTCCTCCTCCTACCCCCCTCCTCCTCCTCCTCCCCCCCTCCTCCCCCCCCTCCTCTCCCCCCCCCTCTCCCCCCCTCCTCTCCCCCCCTCCTCGCCCCCCCCCTCTCCCCCCCTCTCCCCCCCTCCTCCTCCCCCCCTCCTCTCCCCCCTCTCCCCCCCCTCTCCCCCCTCCTCTCCCCCCTCCCCCCCCCCTCTCCCCCCTCCCCCTCTCCCCCCCTCCCCCCCTCCTCTCCCCCCCCTCTCCCGCCCTCCTTTCCCCCCCTCTCCCCTCCTCTCCCCCCATCTCCCCCCCTCCCCCCCCTCTCCCCCCTCCTCTCCCCCCTCCTCTCCCCCCCTCTCCCCCCCTCTCTCCCCCCCTCTCCCCCCTCCTCTCCCCCCCACCTCTCCCCCCCCTCCACTCCCCCCCTCCTCTCCCCCCCCCCCCCTCCACCCCCCTCCACCCCCCCTCCACTCCCCCCCCTCCACTCCCCCCCCTCTCTCCCCTCCCTCCTCCCCCCCCCCTCCACTCCCCCCCCCCTCCTCTCCCCCCTCCACTCCCCACCCTCCTCTCCCCCCCCTCCTCTCCCCCCCCTCCTCATTCTCCCTCTCTCCCTCTCTCTCTCCCTCTCACTCTCTCCCTCTCACACTCTGCCTCTCTCTCTCTTTCTCTCACTCACTCCCTCTTTTTCTCCCTCTCCCTCTCCCTCTTAGTCAATCACTCACTCCCTCTCACCATCTCCCTCTATCATTCTTCCGTCAACTCTCTCCCTCTATGTCTCTCCCTCTCCAGCTCTCCCTCCCTCTCACTCTCACCCTCTCCCTCTCTCACTCTCTCTCTAACTCACTCCCTCACTCCCCCCACTCACTCTCCCTCTCTCTCTCGAACTCTCTACCTCTCACTTTCTCCCTCTCTACACCCCTCTCTCTCCCTCTCATTCTCTCTCCTTCTCCCTCTCCCTCTCTCCCCCTCCTCTCTCCCTCTCCCTCTCTCCCTCTCCCTCTCTCCCTCTCCCTCTCTCCCTCTCCTCTCCCTCTCTTCCTCTCCCTCTCTCTGTCTCCCTCTCCCTCTCATTCTCACACTCTCACTCTCTCCCTCCCTCTCTCTTTCTCCCTCTCCCTCTCCCTCTCTTCCTCTCTCCCTCTCCCTCTCCCTCTCACTCTCTCATTCTCCTTCTCTCCCTCTCCCTCTCTCCCTCACACTCTCTGCCTCTCTTTCTCTCCCTCTCTCTAACTCACTCTCCCTCTCTCCCTCTCTCCCTCTCTCCTTCTCTCCTCTCCTTCTCTCCCTCTCTCCTTCTCTCCTTCTCTCCCTCTCTCCTTCTCTCCCTCTCTCCTTCTCTCCCTCTTTCCTTCTCTCCCTCTCCTTCTCAACCTCTCTCCTTCTCACCCTCTCTCCCCTCACCCTCTCTCCCTCACCACCCTCTCTCCCTCACCCTCTCTCCCTCACCCTCTCTCCCTCACCCTCTCTCCCTCACACTCTCTCCCTCACCCTCTCTCCCCTCACCCTCTCTCTCACACTCTCTCCCTCACACTCTCTCCCTCACACTCTCTCCTCTCTCTCTCCCTCTCTTCCTCTCTCCCTCTCCCTCTCCCTCTCTCATTCTCCTTCTCTCCCTCTCCCTCACACTCACTGCCCCTCTCTCTCTCCCTCTCTCTAACTCCTCTCCTCTCTCCCTCTCTCCTTCTCTCCTTCTCTCCCTCTCTCCCTTTCTCCTTCTCTCCCTCTCTCCCTCTCTCCCTCTCTCCTTCTCTCCCTCTCTCCTTCTCTCTCTCTCTCCTTCTCACCCTCTCTCCTTCTCACCCTCTCTCCTTCTCACCCTCTCTCCTCTCTCCTTCTCACCCTCTCTCCCTCACCCTCTCTCCCTCACCCTCTCTCCCTCATCCTCTCTCCCTCACCCTCTCTCCCTCACTCTCCTCTCTCCCTCACTCCCTCTCTCACTCTCTCACTCTCTCCCTCTCACTCTCTCCCTCTCACTCTCTCCCTCTCCCTCTCTCCCCTCTCACTCTCTCCCTCTCTCCCACTATCTCTCTCCCTCTCACCCTCTCTCTCTCCCTCTCTCTCTCACCCTCTCCCTCTCTCCCTCTCTCCCTCACTCCCTCTCTCACTCTCTCACTCTCTCCCTCTCACTCTCTCCCTCTCACTCTCTCCCTCTCCCTCTCTCCCTCTCACTCTCTCCCTCTCTCCACTATCTCTCTCCCTCTCACTCTCTCTCCCTCCCTCTCACTCTCTCTCACTCTCCCTCTCTCCCTCTCTCCTTCTCCCTATCTACCTGTCCTTCTCTCTGTCTCCCTCTCCCCCTCTCTCTCTCCCTCTCACTCTCTCTCCTTCTCCCTCTCTCCCTCTCACTCCACTCTCTCACTCTCCCTCTCTCCCTCTCTCTCTCTCCCTCTCTCCTCTCCCTCTCCCTCTCTCCCTCTCCCTCTCTCTCTGTCTCCCTCTCCCTCTCATTCTCACACTCTCACTCTCTCTCCCTCCCTCTCTCTTTCTCCCTCTCACTCTCCCTCTCTTCCTCTCTCCCTCTCCAACTATCTCTCTCCACTCACTCTCATTCTCCCTCTCTCCCTCTCTCTCCATCTCACTCTCTCCCTCTCACACTCTGCCTCTCTCTCTCTCTCTCCCTCTCTGTCTCCCTCACACTCTCTTCCTCTTACTCTATCCCTGTCTCTCTCCCTCTCTCCTCTCACTCACTCTCTCGCCATCTCCCTCTATCCTTCTTCCGCCAGCTTTCTCCCTCTCTCTCTCCCTCTATGTCTCTCCCTCTCCAGCTCTCCCTCTCTCTCACTCTCACTATCACCCTCTCCCTCTCTCACTCTCACCCTCTCCTTCTCTGACTCTCCCTCTCATTCTCTCTCCTTCTCCCTCTTTCCCTCTCTCTGTCTCGCTCTCCCTCTCTCTCTCTCCCTCACTCCCTCTCTCCCTCTCCCTCTCCCCCTCTCCCTCTCTCCCTCTCCCTCTCCCTCTCTCCCTCTCCCTCTCCCTCACTCCCTCTCCCTCTCTCCCTCTCACTCTCTCACTCGCTCCCTCTCCCTCTCTCCCACTCTCCCTCTCACTCTCTCATTCACCCTTTCACCCTCTCCCTCTCTCTCACTCTCCCTCTCTCTCACTCCTTCTCTCTATCTCCCTCTCCCTCTCTTCCTCTCTCCTTCTCACTCTCACTCTCTCCCACTATCTCTCTCCCTCTCCCTCTCTCATTCTCCCTCTCTCCCTCTCTCTCTCCCTCTCTCCCTCTCCCTCTCTCCCTCTCACTCTCTGCCTCTCTCTCTCTCACTCTCCCTCTCTTTCTCCCTCTCCCCCCTCTCTCTCACTCTATCCCTGTCTCTCTCCCTCTCTCCCTCTCACTCTCCCTCTCTCCCTCTCTCCCTCTCCCTCACTCCCTCTCACTCTCTCCCTCTCCCTCTCTCCCTCTCTCACTCTCCCTCGCTCACTCTCCCTCACTCACTCTCCCACTGACTCTCTCCCACTATCTCTCTCCCTCTCACTCTCTCATTCTCCCTCTCGCCCTCCATCTCTCCCTCTCACTCTCTCCCTCACACTGTGCCTTTCTCTCTCTCCCTCTCCCTATCTCTCTCCCTCTCTCCCTCCCTCTCCCTCTCTCCCACTCACTCACTCCCTCTCACTTTCACCCTCTCTCCTCTTCCTCTAACTCTCCCCCTCTGTCCCTCTCCCTTTCTCCCTCTCACCCTTTCCATCTCACCCTCTTAGTCACTCACTCTATCTCGCTCCCCTCTCTCTTCCCTCTATCTCTCTCCCCCTGTCTCTCTCTCCCTCTCTCCCTCCCACTCTCTCCGTCTCACTCCCACTATCTCACTCTCCCCATCTCTCTCTCAAACTCTCTACCTCTCACTCTCTCCTTCTCTCCCCCCTCTCTTTCCCTCTTGCTCTCCTTCTCCCTCTCTCTCCTTCTCCCTCTCTCCCTCTCTCATTCTCTCTCTCTCTGCCTCTCACTTTCTCCCTCTCCCTCTCCGTCTGTCTCCCTCTCTCTCGCCCTCTCCCTTTCGCCCTCTCCCTCTCTCCCTCCCTCTCACTCTCCCTCTCTCTCACTGCCTCTCACACTCTCTCTCTCTGCCTCTCCCTCTCTCCCTCTCATTCCCTCTCTCTCTCTCTCCCTCTCACTCTCTCCCTCCCTCTCCCACTCCCTCCCTCGCTCACTCTCTTTTCTCTCACTCTCCTCTCTCTCTCTCCGTCTCTCCCTCTCACTCTCTTTCTCCCTCTATCTCTCTCCCACTCACCCTCTCCCTCTATCTCTCTCCCTCTCCCTCTCTCCCTCTCTCTTTCTCCCTCTCCCTCTCTCGCTCTCTTTCTCTCACTCTGTCCCCCTCTCCCTCTCATTCCCTCCCTCTCCCTCTCCCACTCACTCTCTCCCTCTACCTCTCTCCCTCTCCCTCTCTCCCTCTCTCTCTCTCCCTCTCTCTTTCTCCCTCTCCCTCTCTCGCTCTCTCTCAATCTGTCCCCCTCTCCCTCTCACTCTCTCCCTCTATCTCTCTCCCACTCACCCTCTCCTCTATCTCTCTCGCTCTCCCTCTCTCCCTCTCCCTCTCTCCCTCTCTCCCTCTCTCCCTCTCCCTCTCTCTCTCCCACTCTCCCTCTCTCTCTCTCTCCCCCTCATTCTCTCCCTCTCACTCTCTCCTTCTCTCCCCTCTCTCTCTCCCTCTTGCTCTCTCTCCTTCTCCCTCTCTCTCCTTCTCCCTCTCTCCCTCTCCCTCTCTCATTCTCTCTCTCTCTTCCTCTCACTTTCACCCTCTCACTCTCTCCCTCTCCGTCTGTCTCCCTCTCTCTCTCGCCCTCTCCCTTTCTCCCTCTCACTCTCTCCCTCTCACTCTCCCTCTCTCTCTCCCTCTCTCCCTCTCTCTCTCACTCTCCCTCTCTCCCTCTCCCCCTCTAACTCTTTCCCTCTCATTCTCTCCCTCTATCTCTCTCCCCCTCTGCCTCTCACTCTCCCTCTCTCCCTCTCCCTCTCTCTTGCTGCCTCTCACACTTTCCCTCTCTCCCTCTCACTCTCACCCTCTGTCCATCTCACTCTCTCTCACTCCCCTGTCTCACTATCTCCCTCGCCCCCTCTCACACTCTCCCTCTATCTCCCTCCCTCTCAGTCTCTACCTCTCACCCTCTCCCTCGCTCGCTCTCACTCTGTCCCTTTCACTCTCTCCCTCTCACTCTCTCCCTTTATCTCCCTCACTCTATCTCTCTCGCTCTCTCTCTCTCTCTGTCTCACTCTCTCCTCCCTCTCACTCTCTCCCTCTCTCTCTCTCACTCTTACTCTGACTCTCCCTCTCTCTCTGCTTATCACTCTCTCTCCCTCTATCCTTCTCTCCCTCTCACTCGCTCCCTCTCACTCTCACCCTCTCTCCCTCTACCTCACTCTCTCCCTCTTCCTGTCCCTCTCTCTCTCTCCCTCTCCTCTCTCCCTCTCTCTTTTCCTCTCTCCCTCTCACTCTCTCTCTACCTCTCTCCCTCTCCCTCACTACCTCTCTCTCTCCCTCGCTATCTTTCTCCCTCCAACTCTCTCTCTCTCCCTCTCTCTCTCCCTTCACTCTCACTCCCTGTCTCACTCTCTCCCTCACCCCCTCTCACACTATCCCTCTATCTCCCTCCCTCTCACTCTCTACCTCTCACTCTCTCCCTCGCTCGCTCTCACTCTGTCCCTTTCACTCTCTCCCTCTCACTCTCTCCCTTTATCTCCCTCACTCTATCTCTCTCGCTCTCTCTCTCCTTCTCTCCCTCTCATTCGCTCCCTCTCACTCTCTCCCTCTCTCTCTTCCTCTCTCCTTCTCTCCCCTCTAACTCGCTCCCTCTCACTCTCTCCCTCTCTCTCTCCCTCTCACTCCCTTTCTCCCTCTCAACATTTTCCTCTCATTCTCTCCCTCAATCTCTCTCCCTCTCTCTCCCTATCTCCCTCACAGTCTCTCCCTCTCCCTCTCTCCCTCTCCCTCTCTCTCTCTCTCTCCCTCTCTCTCCCTCTTACTCTCTCCCTCTCACTCTCTCCCTCTCACTCTCCTCCCTCTCTCTCTCT
Organism: Scyliorhinus torazame; assembly: GCF_047496885.1. Lineage (NCBI taxonomy): Eukaryota > Metazoa > Chordata > Chondrichthyes > Carcharhiniformes > Scyliorhinidae > Scyliorhinus > Scyliorhinus torazame. The sequence goes on along the minus strand of NW_027308363.1, from coordinate 112,150 downwards.
CTCCTTCTCTCCCTCTCATTCGCTCCCTCTCACTCTCTCACTCTCTCCCTCTCCCTCTCCCTCTCTCCCTCTCACACTCTCCCTCTCACTCTCACCTCTCTCTCTCACACTCTCCCTCTCCCTCTGTCCCTCTCCCTCTCACTCTCCCACTCTCTCCCTCTCCCTCGCCCTCTCTCCCACTCACACTCTCCCTCTCCCTCTCAACCTTTTCCTCTCATTCTCTCCCACAATCTCTCTTCCTCTCTCTCCCTATCTCCCTCTAAGACTCTCCCTCTCCCTCTGTCCCTCTCACTCTCCCACTCTCCCACTCTCTCCCTCTCTCCCTGTCCCTCTCTCCCTCTCATTCTCTCACTCTCACCCTCTCTCCCTCTCACTCTCTCCCTCTCTCTCTCCCACTCTCTTTCCCTCCCCCTCTCTCCCTCTCACTCTCTCTCCCTCAATCTCTCTCCCACTCCCTCTTTCCCACTCTCCCGCTCTCTCCCCCTCTCTCTCTCCCTCCCTCTCTCCCACTCACTCTCTCCCTCTCACTCGCTCCCTTTCTCTCTCCCCCTCTCTCCCTCTCACTCTCTCACTCTCACTCACTCTCTCCCTCTCTCTCTCACTCTCTTTCTTCCTCTCACTCTCTCCCTCTCACTCTCTCCCTTTCTCTCTCCCTCTCACTCTCTCCGTCTCACTCTCTACCTCTCCCTCTCACTCTCTCTCTCTCCCTCTCCCTCTCTCCCTCCCTCTCTCTCTGTCTCCCTCTCTCCCTCTCACTTTCTCCCTCTCACTCTTTCCCTCTCTCTCTCTCCCTCACTCACTTCTCCCTCTCCCTCACACTCTCTTCCTCTCATTCGCTCCCTCTATCTCTCTCCCTCTCTCGCCCTATCTCCCTCACCGTCTCTCCCTCTCCCTCTCTCTCACTCCCTCTCCCTCTCCCTCTCTCCCTCTCACACTCTCCCTCTCACTCTCACCCTCTCCCTCTCTCACACTCTCGCTCTCCCCCTCTCCTCCTCTCTCCCTCTCTCCCTCTCTCCCTCTCACTCTCTCGCTCTCTCCCTCTCACTCTCTCCCTCTCACTCTCTCCCTCCCTCTCTCTCCCGCTCCCTCTCACTTTCTCCCTCTCACTCTCTCCCTCTCTCTCTCTCACTCTTACTCTAACTCTCCCTCTCTCTCTGATTATCACTCTCTCCCTCTCTCCTTCTCTCCCTCTCACTCTCTCCCTCTCTCTCTCACTCTCTCTCACTCTCTCACTCACTCTCTCACTCACTCTCTAACTCTCTCCCTCTCCCGCTCTCCCTCTCACTCTCTCCCATTATCTCTCTCTCGCTCTCTCTCTCTCCCTCACTCTCTCTCTCACTCACTCCCTCTCCCGCTCTCCCTCTCACTCTCTCCCATTATCTCTCTCTCGCTCTCGCTCTCTCCCTCTCACTCTCTCTCTCCCTCTCTTTCCCACTCACTCACTCTCTCCCTCTCATTCACTCCCTCTATCTCTCTCCCTCTCACTCTCTACCTCTCCCTCTCTCACTCGCACCCTCTCACTCTCACTCTCTCCATTTCTTCCTCTATCTCTCTCCCTCTCACTCACTCCCATTCTCTCTCTCACGCTCGCTCTCTCTCCCTCTCACTCTCTCTCACTCTCTCCATCTCACTCTCTACCTCTCCCTCTCACTCTCTACCTCTCCCTCTCACTCTCACTCTCTCCCTCTCACTCTCTCTTCACTCTCACTCTCTGTCTCACTCTCTCCCTCTCTCCCTTTCACACTCTCCCTTTATCTCTCTCGCTCTCCCTCTCTCTCTGTCTCACTGTCTCCCTCTCTCTCTGTCTCACTCTCACCCTCTCTCACTGTCTCCGTTTCACTCTGTCCCTCTCTCTCTCTCCCTCTCACTGTTTCTCTCCCTCTCTCCCTCTCCCTCTCACACACTCCCTCTATCTCCCTCCATCTCACTCTCTACCTCTAACTCGCTCCCTCCCTCTCTCTCCCGCTCCCTCTCACTTTCTCCCTCTCACTCTCTCCCTCTCCCTCTCTCACTCTTGCTCTCACTCTCCCTCTCTCTCTGATTATCACTCTCTCCCTCTCTCCTTCTCTCCTTCTCACTCTCTCCCTCTCCCTCTCTCTCTACCACTCACTCTCTCCCTCTATCTCTCTCCCTCTCACTCTCTACCTCTCCCTCTCTCACTCGCACTCTCTCACTCTCTGAATTTCTCCCTCTATCTCTCTCCATCTCACACTCTCCCAATTCCTCTGTCTCGCCCGCTCTCTCCCTCTAACTCTCTCTCTCTCACTCTCTCCGTCTCACTCTATACCTCTCCCTCTCACTCTCTCTCTCTCTCCCTCTCCCTCCCTCCCTCTCACACTCTCCCTCTATCTCCCTCCCTCTCTCTCTGTCTCACTCTCTCCCTCTCACTTTCTCCCACTCACTCTTTCCCTCTCTCTCTCCCTCACTCACTTTCTCCCTCTCCCTCTCTTCCTCATTCTCTCCCTCTATCTCTCTCCCTCTCTCTCCCTATCTCCCTCACAGTCTCTCCCTCTCCCTCTCTCCCTCTCCCTCTCCCTCTCCCTCTCCCACTCTCTCACTCTCTCCCTCTCCCTCTCTCCCTCTCACACTCTCCCTCTCACTCTCACCCTCTCTCTCTCTCACACTCTCCCTCTCCCCCTCTCTCCCTCTCTCCCTCTCTCACTCTCTCCCTCTCACGCTCTCCCTCTCACTCTCTCCCTCTCACTCTCTCCCGCCCTCTCTCTCCCGCTCCCTCTCACTTTCTCCCTCTCACTCTCTCCCTCTCTCTCTCTCACTCTTACTCTCACTCCCTCTCTCTATGATTATCACTCTCTCCCTCTCTTCTTCTCTCCCTCTCACTCTCTCCCTCTACCTCTCTCTCTACCACTCACTCTCTCCCTCTCACTCTCTCCCTTTCTCTCTCCCGCTCTCTCCCTCTCCCTCTCACTCTCTTCCTCTCATTCTCTCCCTCTATCTCTCTCCCTCTCACTCTCTACCTCTCCCTCTCTCTCCCTCTCTCCCTCTCTCACTCGCACTCTCTCACTCTCTCCATTTCTCCTTCTATCTCTCTCCCTCTCACCCTCCCATTCTCTCTCTCTCCCTCTATCTCTCTCCCTCTCACTCTCTACCTCTACCTCTCCCTCTCTCACTCTTTCCATTTCTCCCTCTATTTCTCCATCTCACTCTCTCCCAATTCCTCTCTCTCGCCCGCGCTCTCTCCCTCTAACTCTATCTCTCTCTCACTCTCTCCGTCTCACTCTCTACCTCTCCCTCTCACTCTCTCTCTCTCCCTCACCCTCCCTCCCTCTCACACTCTCCCTCTAATTCCCTCCCTCTCTCTCTGTCTCACTCTCTCCCTCTCACTTTCTCCCTTTCACTCTTTCCCTCTCTCACTCCCTCACTCACTTTCTCCCTCTCCCTCTCACTTTCTTCCTCTCATTCTCTCCCTCTATCTCTCTCCCTCTCTCTCCCTATCTCCCTCACAGTCTCTCCCTCTCCCTCTCTCCCTCTCCCTCTCACTCTCCCACTCACTCACTCTCTCCCTCTCTCCCTCTCCCTCTCCCTCTCTCCCTCTCCCTCTCACTCTCACCCTCTCTCTCTCTAACACTCTCCCACTCCCTACCTCTCCCTCTCTCCCTCTCACTCCCTCTCTCCCTCTCTCCCTCTCTCCCTCTCTCCCTCTCTCACTCTCACTCTCTCCCTCTCACTCTCACCCTCTCTCCCTCTCCCTCTCCCTCGCCCTCTCGCCCTCTCCATCTCCCTCTCGCCCTCGCCATCTCCCTCTCCCTCTCCCTCCCTCTCACTCTCACTCTCTCACTCTCTCCCTCGCTATCTTTCTCCCTCCAACTCTCTCTCTCTCCCTCTCTCCCTCCCTCTCACTCTCTCCCTTTCTCTCTCCCCCTCTCTCCCTCTCACTCGCTCACTCTCACCCTCTCCCTCACTCACTTTCTCCGTCTCCCTCTCACTCTCTTCCTCTCATTCTCTCCCTCTATCTCACTCCCTCTCACTCACTCTCACCCTCTCTCCCTCTCCCTCTCACGCTCTCCCTCTCCCTCTCTCTCTTCCTCTCTCCCGCTCCCTCTCCCTCTCTCCCTCTCTCTTTCCCTCGCTAACTTTCTCCCTCCAACTCTCTCTCTCTCCCTCTCCCTCTCTCCCTCTCTCTCTCCCTTGCTATCTTTCTCCCTCCAACTCTCTCTCTCTCCCTCTCTCTCTCCCTTCAATCTCACTCCCTGTCTCACTCTCTCCTTCGCCCCCTCTCACACTCTCCCTCTATCTCCCTCACTCTCACTCTCTAACTCTCACTCTCTCCCTCGCTCGCTCTCACTCTGTCCCTTTCACTCTCTCCCTCTCACTCTCTCCCTTTATCTCCCTCACTCTATCGCTCTCGCTCTCTCTCTCTCACTGTCTCACTCTCTCACTCCCTCTCACTCTCTCCCTCTCTCTCTCTCACTCTTACTCTCACTCTCCCTCTCTCTCTGCTTATCACTCTCTCCCTCTCTCCTTCTCTCCCTCTCACTCGCTCCCTCTCACTCTCACCCTCTCTCCCTCTCCCTCTCACACTCTCCCTCTCCCTCTTCCTGTCCCTCTCTCCCTCTCCCTCTCTCCCTCTCTCTTTTCCTCTCTCCCTCCCTCTCCCTCTCTACCTCTCTCCCTCGCTATCTTTCTCCCTCCAACTCTCTCTCTCTCTCTCCCTCTCTCTATCCCTTCACTCTCACTCCCTGTCTCACTCTCTCCCTCGCCCCCTCTCACACTCTCCCTCTATCTCCCTCCCTCTCACTCTCTACCTCTCACTTTCTCCCTCGCTCGCTCTCACTCTGTCCCTTTCACTCTCTCCCTCTCACTCTCTCCCATTATCTCCCTCACTCTAACTCTCTCGCTCTCTCTCTCTCTGTCTCACTCTCTCCCTCCCTCTAACTCTCTCCCTCTCTCTCTCTCACTCTTACTCTCACTCTCCCTCTCTCTCTGCTTATCACTCTCTCCCTCTCTCATCTCCCTCTCACTCACTCCCTCTCACTCTCTCCCTCTCTCTCTCCCTCTCTCCCTCCCTCTCACTCTCTCTCCCTCACTCCCTTTCTCCCTCTCCCTCTCAACCTTTTCCTCTCATTCTCTCCCTCAATCTCTCTCCCTCTCACTCTCCCACTCTCCCACTCTCCCACTCTCCCACTCTCTCCCTCTCTCCCTCTCTCCCTCTCCCTCTCACGCTCTCCCTCTCCCTCTCTCTCTCCCTCTCTCCCGCTCCCTCTCCCTCTCTCCCTCTCTCTCTCCCTCGCTATCTTTCTCCCTCCAACTCTCTCTCTCTCCCTCTCTCCCTCTCTCCCTCTCCCTCTCTCCCTCTCTCTCTCCCTTGCTATCTTTCTCCCTCCAACTCTCTCTCTCTCCCTCTCTCTCTCCCTTCAATCTCACTCCCTGTCTCACTCTCTCCTTCGCCCCCTCTCACACTCTCCCTCTATCTCCCTCCCTCTCACTCTCTAACTCTCACTCTCTCCCTCGCTCGCTCTCACTCTGTCCCTTTCACTCTCTCCCTCTCACTCTCTCCCTTTATCTCCCTCACTCTATCACTCTCGCTCTCTCTCTCTCACTGTCTCACTCTCTCCCTCCCTCTCACTCTCTCCCTCTCTCTCACTCTTACTCTCACTCTCCCTCTCTCTCTGCTTATCACTCTCTCCCTCTCTCCTTCTCTCCCTCTCACTCGCTCCCTCTCACTCTCACCCTCTCTCCCTCTCCCTCTCACACTCTCCCTCTCCCTCTTCCTGTCCCTCTCTCCCTCTCCCTCCCTCCCTCTCTCTTTTCCTCTCTCCCTCCCTCTCCCTCTCTACCTCTCTCCCTCGCTATGTTTCTCCCTCCAACTCTCTCTCTCTCTCTCCCTCTCTCTCTCCCTTCACTCTCACTCCCTGTCTCACTCTCTAACTCGCCCCCTCTCACACTCTCCCTCTATCTCCCTCCCTCTCACTCTCTACCTCTCACTTTCTCCCTCGCTCGCTCTCACTCTGTCCCTTTCACTCTCTCCCTCTCACTCTCTCCCTTTATCTCCCTCACTCTAACTCTCTCGCTCTCTCTCTCTCTCTGTCTCACTCTCTCCCTCCCTCTAACTCTCTCCCTCTCTCTCTCTCACTCTTACTCTCACTCTCCCTCTCTCTCTGCTTATCACTCTCTCCCTCTCTCCTCTCCCTCTCACTCACTCCCTCTCACTCTCTCCCTCTCTCTCTCCCTCTCTCCCTCCCTCTCACTCTCTCCCTCACTCCCTTTCTCCCTCTCCCTCTCAACCTTTTCCTCTCATTCTCTCCCTCAATCTCTCTCCCTCTCACTCTCACTCTCCCACTCTCCCACTCTCCCACTCTCTCCCTCTCTCCCTCTCTCCCTCTCACTCTCTACCTCTCTCCCCCTCTCTCTCTCCCTCTCTCCCTCTTCCTCTCCCTCTCTCCCTCTCATTCTCTCCATCTCCCGCTCTCTCTCCCTCTCTCTTTCCCTCCCCCTCTCTCCCTCTCACTCTCTCTCCCTCAATCTATCTCCCGCTCCCTCTTTCCCACTCTCCCGCTCTCTCCCCCTCTCTCTCTCCCTCCCTCTCTCCCACTCACTCTCTCCCTCTCACTCGCTCCCTTTCTCTCTCCCCCTCTCTCCCTCTCACTCTCTCACTCTCACTCTCTCCCTCACTCACTCTCTCCCTCTCTCTCTCACTCTCTTTCTTCCTCTCACTCTCTCCCTCTCACTCTCTCCCCCTCTCTCTCCCCCTCACTCTCCCCCTCTCTCCCTCTCACTCTCACTCTCCTCCTCACTCACTTTCTCCCTCTCCCTCTCACTCACTTCCTCTCATTCACTCCCTCTATCTCTCTCCCACTCACTCTCTACTTCTCCCTCTCTCACTCGCACTCTCTCACTCTCTTCATTTCTTCCTCTATCTCTCTCCCTCTCACTCACTCCCATTCTCTCTCTCCCTCTCACTCTCTCCGTCTCACTCTGACCTCTCCCTCTCACTCTCACTCTCTCCCTCTCATTCTCTCTTCACTCTCACTCTCTGTCTCACTCTCTCCTTCTCCCTCTCTCACTCTCACACTCTCCCTCTATCGCCCTCCCTCTCTCTCTGTCTCACTCTCTCCCTCTCACTTTCTCCCTCTCACTCTCTCCCTTTCTCTCTCCCTCTCACTCTCACTCTCTCACTCTCACTCACTCTCTCCCTCTCTCTCTCACTCTCTTTCTTCCTCTCACTCTCTCCCTCTCACTCTCTCCCTCTATCTCTCCCCCTCTCACTCTCTCCGTCTCACTCTCTACCTCTCCCTCTCACTCTCTCTCTCTCTCCCTCTCCCTCTATCTCCCTCCCTCTCTCTCTGTCTCCCTCTCTCCCTCTCACTTTCTCCCTCTCACTCTTTCCCTCTCTCTCTCTCCCTCACTCACTTCTCCCTCTCCCTCACACTCTCTTCCTCTCATTCGCTCCCTCTATCTCTCTCCCTCTCTCGCCCTATCTCCCTCACAGTCTCTCCCTCTCCCTCTCTCTCACTCTCTCCCTCTCCCTCTCTCTCTCCCTCTCTCCCTCTCACACTCTCCCTCTCACTCTCACCCTCTCCCTCTCTCACACTCTCGCTCTCCCCCTCTCCTCCTCTCTCCCTCTCTCCCTCTCACTCTCTCACTCTCTCCCTCTCACTCTCTCCCTCTCACTCTCTCCCTCCCTCTCTCTCCCGCTCCCTCTCACTTTCTCCCTCTCACTCTCTCCCTCTCTCTCTCTCACTCTTACTCTCACTCTCCCTCTCTCTCTGATTATCACTCTCTCCCTCTCTCCTTCTCTCCCTCTCACTCTCTCCCTCTCCCTCTCTCTCACCCTCTCTCACCCTCTCTCTCCCTCTCTCTCTCACTCTCTCTCACTCTCTCACTCACTCTCTCACTCTCTCCCTCTCCCGCTCTCCCTCTCACTCTCTCCCATTATCTCTCTCTCGCTCTCTCTCTCTCTCCCTCACTCTCTCTCTCACTCACTCCCTCTCCCGCTCTCCCTCTCACTCTCTCCCATTATCTCTCTCGCTCTCGCTCTCTCCCTCTCACTCTCTCTTTCCCTCTCTTTCCCACTCACTCACTCTCTCCCTCTCATTCACTCCCTCTATCTCTCTCCCTCTCACTCTCTACCTCTCCCTCTCTCACTCGCACCCTCTCACTCTCACTCTCTCCATTTCTTCCTCTATCTCTCTCCCTCTCACTCACTCCCATTCTCTCTCTCCCTCTCACTCTCACCCTCTCTCTCTCTCACACTCTCCCTCTCCCCCTCTCTCCCTCTCTCCCTCTCTCACTCTCTCCCTCTCACGCTCTCCCTCTCTCCCTCTCACTCTCTCCCGCCCTCTCTCTCCCACTCCCTCTCACTTTCTCCCTCTCACTCTCTCCCTGTCTCTCTCTCACTCTTACTCTCACTCCCTCTCTCTATGATTATCACTCTCTCCCTCTCTTCTTCTCTCCCTCTCACTCTCTCCCTCTCCCTCTCTCTCTACCACTCACTCTCTCCCTCTCACTCCCTTTCTCTCTCCCGCTCTCTCCCTCTCCCTCTCTCCCTCTCACTCTCTTCCTCTCATTCTCTCCCTCTATCTCTCTCCCTCTCACTCTCTACCTCTCCCTCTCTCACTCGCACTCTCTCACTCTCTCCATTTCTCCCTCTATCTCTCTCCCTCTCACCCTCCCATTCTCTCTCTCTCCCTCTATCTCTCTCCCTCTCACTCTCTACCTCTACCTCTCCCTCTCTCACTCGCACTCTCTCACTCTTTCCATTTCTCCCTCTATTTCTCTCCATCTCACTCTCTCCCAATTCCTCTCTCTTGCCCGCGCTCTCTCCCTCTAACTCTCTCTCTCTCTCACTCTCTCCGTCTCACTCTCTACCTCTCCCTCTCACTCTCTCTCTCTCCCTCACCCTCTCTCCCTCTCACACACTCCCTCTAATTCCCTCCCTCTCTCTCTGTCTCACTCTCTCCCTCTCACTTTCTCCCACTCACTCTTTCCCTCTCTCTCTCCCTCACTCACTTTCTCCCTCTCCCTCTCACTTTCTTGCTCTCATTCTCTCCCTCTATCTCTCTCCCTCTCTCTCCCTATCTCCCTCACAGTCTCTCCCTCTCCCTCTCTCCCTCTCCCTCTCACTCTCCCACTCTCTCACTCTCTCCCTCTCTCCCTCTGCCTCTCCCTCCCTCTCCCTCTCACTCTCACCCTCTCTCTCTCTAACACTCTCCCTCTCCCTACCTCTCCCTCTCTCCCTCTCACTCTCTCCCTCTCTCACTCTCTCCCTCTCTCACTCTCACTCTCTCCCTCTCACTCTCAACCTCTCTCCCTCTCCCTCTCCCTCGCCCTCTCGCCCTCTCCATCTCCCTCTCGCCCTCGCCATCTCCCTCTCCCTCTCCCTACCTCTCACTCTCACTCTCTCACTCTCTCCCTCGCTATCTTTCTCCCTCCAACTCTCTCTCTCTCCCTCTCTCCCTCCCTCTCACTCTCTCCCTTTCTCTCTCCCCCTCTCTCCCTCTCACTCTCTCACTCTCACCCTCTCCCTCACTCACTTTCTCCGTCTCCCTCTCACTCTCTTCCTCTCATTCTCTCCCTCTATCTCACTCCCTCTCACTCTCACTCTCACCCTCTCTCCCTCTCCCTCTCACGCTCTCCCTCTCCCTCTCTCTCTCCCTCCCTCCCGCTCCCTCTCCCTCCCTCTCTCCCTCGCTATCTTTCTCCCTCCAACTCTCTCTCTCTCCCTCTCTCTCTCCCTCTCTCCCTCTCCCTCTCTCCCTCCCTTGCTATCTTTCTCCCTCCAACTCTCTCTCTCTCCCTCTCTCTCTCCCTTCAATCTCACTCCATGTCTCACTCTCTCCTTCGCCCCCTCTCACACTCTCCCTCTATCTCCCTCCCTCTCACTCTCTAACTCTCACTCTCTCCCTCGCTCGCTCTCACTCTGTCCCTTTCACTCTCTCCCTCTCACTCTCTCCCTTTATCTCCCTCACTCTATCGCTCTCGCTCTCTCTCTCTCACTGTCTCACTCTCTCCCTCCCTCTCACTCTCTCCCTCTCTCTCTCTCACTCTTACTCTCACTCTCCCTCTCTCTCTGCTTATCACTCTCTCCCTCTCTCCTTCTCTCCCTCTCACTCGCTCCCTCTCACTCTCACCCTCTCTCCCTCTCCCTCTCACAATCTCCCTCTCCCTCTTCCTGTCCCTCTCTCCCTCTCCCTCCCTCCCACTCTCTTTTCTTCTCTCCCTCCCTCTCCCTCTCTACCTCTCTCCCTCGCTATCTTTCTCCCTCCAACTCTCTCTCTCTCTCTCCCTCTCTCTCTCCCTTCACTCTCACTCCCTGTCTCACTCTCTCCCTCGCCCCCTCTCACACTCTCCCTCTATCTCCCTCCCTCTCACTCTCTACCTCTCACTTGCTCCCTCGCTCGCTCTCACTCTGTCCCTTTCACTCTCTCCCTCTCACTCTCTCCATTTATCTCCCTCACTCTAACTCTCTCGCTCTCTCTCTCTCTCTGTCTCACTCTCTCCCTCCCTCTAACTCTCTCCCTCTCTCTCTCTCACTCTTACTCTCACTCTCCCTCTCTCTCTGCTTATCACTCTCTCCCTCTCTCCTCTCCCTCTCACTCACTCCCTCTCACTCTCTCCCTCTCTCTCTCCCTCTCTCCCTCCCTCTCACTCTCTCCCTCACTCCCTTTCTCCCTCTCCCTCTCAACCTTTTCCTCTCATTCTCTCCCTCAATCTCTCTCACTCTCACTCTCCCACTCTCCCACTCTCCCACTCTCTCCCTCCCTCCCTATCTCCCTCTCACTCTCTACCTCTCTCCCCCTCTCTCTCTCCCTCTCTCCCTCTTCCTCTCTCTCTCTCCCTCTCATTCTCTCACTCTCACCCTCTCTCCCTCCCGTTCTCTCCATCTCCCTCTCTCTCTCCCTCTCTCTTTCCCTCCCCCTCTCTCCCTCTCACTCTCTCTCCCTCAATCTATCTCCCGCTCCCTCTTTCCCACTCTCCCGCTCTCTCCCCCTCTCTCTCTCCCTCCCTCTCTCCCACTCACTCTCTCCCTCTCACTCGCTCCCTTTCTCTCTCCCCCTCTCTCCCTCTCACTCTCTCACTCTCACTCTCTCCCTCACTCACTCTCTCCCTCTCTCTCTCACTCTCTTTCTTCCTCTCACTCTCTCCCTCTCACTCTCTCCCCCTCTCTCTCCCCCTCACTCTCCCCCTCTCACCCTCTCACTCTCACTCTCTCCCTCACTCACTTTCTCCCTCTCCCTCTCACTCACTTCCTCTCATTCACTCCCTCTATCTCTCTCCCACTCACTCTCTACTTCTCCCTCTCTCACTCGCACTCTCTCACTCTCTTCATTTCTTCCTCTATCTCTCTCCCTCTCACTCACTCCCATTCTCTCTCTCCCTCTCACTCTCTCCCTCTCACTCTCTGTCTCACTCTCTCCCTCTCCCTCTCTCACTCTCACACTCTCCCTCTATCTCCCTCCCTCTCTCTCTGTCTCACTCTCTCCCTCTCACTTTCTCCCTCTCACTCTTTCCCTCTCTGTCTCTCCCTCACTCACTTTCTCCCGCTCCCTCTCACTCTCTTCCTCTCATTCTCTCCCTCTCTCTCTCTCCCTCTCTCTCCCTATCTCCCTCACAGTCTCTCCCTCTCACTCTCTCCCTCTCCCTCTCCCTCTCTCCCTTCACACTCTCCCTCTCACACTCACCCTCTCTCACACTCTCCCTCTCCCCCTCTCTCCCTCTCACTCTCTCACTCTCACCCTCTCCCTCTCTCCCTCTCACTCTCTCCCTCCCTCTCTCTCCCGCTCCCTCTCACTTTCTCCCTCTCACTCTCTCACTCTCTCTCTCACTCTTACTCTCACTCTCCCTCTCTCTCTGATTATCACTCCCTCTCTCCTTCTCTCCCTCTCTCTCACTCCCTCTCACTCGCTCCCTCTCCCTCTCTCCCTCTCACTCTCTCCCTCTCTCTCTCTCCCTCTCACTCTCTCCCTCTACCTCTCTCCCTCTCACTCTCTTCCTCTCATTCTCTCCCTCTATCTCTCTCCCTCTCACTCTCTACCTCTCCCTCTCTCACTCGCACTCTCTCACTCTCTCCATTTCTCCCTCTATCTCTCTCCCTCTCACTCCCTCCCATTCTCTCTCTCTCCCTCTATCTCTCTCCCTCTCACTCTCTACCTCTACCTCTCCCTCTCTCACTCGCACTCTCTCACTTTCTCCATTTCTCCCTCTATCTCTCTCCATCTCACTCTCTCCCAATTCCTCTCTCTCGCCCGCTCTCTCCCTCTAACTCTCTCTCTCTCTCACTCTCTCCATCTCCCACTCCATCTCTCCCTCTCACTCTCGCTCTCCCTCTCTCCCTCTCTCCCACTCCCGCTCTCCCTCTCACTCTCACCCTCTCTCCCTCTCCCTCTCACTCTCTCCCTCTCTCTCCCCCTCTCTCCCTCTCTCTCCCTCTCTCTTTCGCACTCTCCTGCTCCCTCTCCCTCTCTCCCTCTCTCTTTCCCTCGCTATCTTTCTCCCTCCAACTCTCTCTCTCTCCCTCTCTCCCTCCCTCTCACTCTCTCCCTTTCTCTCTCACCCTCTCATTCTCTCACTCTCACCCTCTCCCTCACTCACTTTCTCCGTCTCCCTCTCACTGTCTTCCTCTCATTCTCTCCCTCTATCTCTCTCCCTCTCACTCTCACTCTCACCCTCCCTCTCCCTCTCACGCTCTCCCTCTCCCTCTCTATCTCCCTCTCTGCCTCTCTCCCTCTCTCTTTCCCACTCTCCCGCTCCCTCTCCCTCTCTCCCTCTGTCTCTCCCTCGCTATCTTTCTCCCTCCAACTCTCTCTCTCTCCCTCTCTCTCTCCCACTCACTCTCTCCCTCTCACTCCCTCCCTTTCTCTCTCCCCCCTCGCCCTCTATCTCTTTCTCTCTCACTCTCTACCTCTCCCTCTCCCACTCGCACTCTCTCACTCTCACTCTCTCCATTTCTCTCTCTATCTCTCTCCATCTCACTCTCTCCCATTCTCTCTCTCTCACCCGCTCTCTCTCCCTCTCACTCTTCACTCTCACTCTCTGTCTCCCTCTCTCCCTCTCACATTCTCCCTATATCTCCCTCCCTCTCACTCTCTACCTATCACTCTCTCCCTCTCTCGCTCTCACTCTGTCCCTTGCACTCTCTCCCTCTCCCTCTCTCCCTTTATCTCCCTCACTCTATCTCGCTCGCTCTCCCTCTCTCTCTGTCTCCCTCTCTCCCTTTCAATCTGTCCCTCTCTCTCTCTCACTGTCTCTCTCCCTCTCTCCCTCTCCCTTCTCCCTGTCTCTCTCCCTCTCTCCCTCTCTCTTTCTCTCTTTCCCTCTCTCCCTCTCCCCCTGTCTCTCTCCCTCTCTCTTTCTCTCTCCCTCTCTCCCTCTCTCTTTCTCTCTCTCCCTCTCTCCCTCTCCGCCTGTCTCTCTCCCTCTCTCTTTCTCTCTCCCTCTCTCTCTCTTTCTCTCTTTCCCTCTCTCCCTCTCCCTCTCCACCTGTCTCTCTCCCTCTCTTTCTCTCTTCCTCTCTCCCTCTCTCTTTCTCTTTCTCCCTCTCACTCTCTCCCTCACTCTTTCACCCTCTCTCTCCCCCCCTCTCTCCCTCTCTCCGTCTCTCTCTCTCCCTCTCACTCTCTCCCTCTCTCCCTCTCACTCTCACCCTCTCTCCCTCTCACACTCTTCCTCTTCCTCTCTCTCACTCTCTCACTCTCTCCCTCACCCTCTCTCCCTCTCACTCTCTCCTTCTCACTCTCACCCTCTCTCCCTCTCCCTCTCTCCCTCTCCCTCTCCATCTCCCTCTCCCTCTCCATCTCCCTCTCCCTTTCTCCCTCTCTCCCTCTCACTCTCACTCTCTCCCTCTCTCCCTCTCCCGCTCTATCTCTCACTCTCCCTCTCTCCCTCTCTTTTTCCCACTCTCCAGCTCCCTCTCTCTCTCCCTCGCTATCTTTCTCCCTCCAACTCTCTCTCTCTCTCTCTCATTCTCTCCCTCTCACTCTCTCCCTCTCCCTCTCCATCTCCCTCTCCCTCTCCATCTCCCTCTCCCTCTCTCCCTCTCGCTCTCACGCTCTCATTCTCTCACTCTCTCACTCTCTCCCTCTCCCGCTCTCCCTCTCACTCTCCCTCTCTCCCTCTCTTTTTCCCACTCTCCCGCTCACTCTCCCTCTCTCCCTCTCTCTCTCCCTCGCTATCTTTCTCCCTCCAATCTCTCTATCCCTCTCACTCTCACTCTCTCCCTCACTCACTTTCTCCGTCTCCCTCTCACTCTCTTACGCTCATTCTCTCCCTCTATCTCTCTCCCTCTCCCTCTCTACCTCGCACTCTCTCACTCTCTCCATTTCTCCCTCTATCTCTCTCCATCTCACTCTCTCCCAATTCCTCTCCCACGCCCGCTCTCTCTCCCTCTAACTCTCTCTCTCTCTCACTCTCTCCGTCTCACTCTCTACCTCTCCCTCTCCCTCTCCCTCTCTCCCTCTCACTCTCTCTTCACTCTCACTCTCTGTCTCCCTCTCTCCCTCTCACACTCTCCCTATACCTCCCTCCCTCTCACTCTCTACCTCTCACTCTCTCCCTCTCTCGCTCTCACTCTGTCCCTTTCACTCTCTCCCTCTCACTTTCTCCCTTTATCTCCCTCACTCTATCTCTCTCGCTCTCCCTCTCTCTCTGTCTCCCTCTCTCCCTCTCTCACTCTCTCCCTTTCAATCTGTCCCTCTCCCTCTCTCTCTCTCACTGTCTCTCTCCCTCTCTCCCTCTCCCTTCTCCCTGTCTCTCTCCCTCTCTCCCTCTCTCTTTCTCTCTTTCCCTCTCTCCCTCTCTCCCTCTCCCCCTGTCTCTCTCCCACTCTCTTTCTCTCTCCCTCTCTCCCTCTCTCTTTCTCTCTTTCCCTCTCTCCCTCTCCCCCTGTCTCTCTCCCACTCTCTTTCTCTCTCCCTCTCTCCCTCTCTCTTTCTCTCTCTCCCTCTCACTCTCTCCCTCACTTTTTCACCCTCTCTCTCCCTCCCTCTCTCCCTCTCTCCCTCTCTCTCTCACTCCCTTTCTCTCACTCTCTCCCTAACTCTTTCTCCTTCTCTCTCCCTCCCTCTCCTTCTATCCCTCTCCCTCTCACTCTCTCCCTCCCTTTCTCTCCCTCTCTCTCTCTCCCTCTCACTCTCACTCTCTCCCTCACTCTTTTTCCCTCTCTCTCCCTCCCTCTCCCTCTCTCTCTCTCCCTCTCACACCCTCTCTCTCACTCTCTCCCTAACTCATTCTCCCTCTCTCTCCCTCCCTCTCCTTCTATCCCTCTCTCTCTCTCACTCTCTCCCTCCCTTTCTCTCCCTCTCCCTCTCTCCCTCTCTCTCTCCCTATCTCCCTCTCACTCTCTCCCTCTCACTCTCTCCCTCACTCACTTTCTCCCTCTCACTCTCCCTCTCCCCCTCTCCACCTCTCCCCCTACCTCCCTCTCTCCCTCTCTCCCTCTCCTTCTCCCTCTCTCCCTCTCACTCTCACACTCTCCCCCTCTCCCCCTCTCTCCCTCTCTTCCTCTCTCCCTCTCACTCTCACTCTCTCCCTCCCCCTCTCTCCCTCCCTCTCACTCTCACCCTCTCTCCCTCTCCCTCTCCCTCTCTCCCTCTCACTCTCCCTCTCCCTCTCTCCCTCTCTCCCTCTCCCTCTCTCCCTCTCCCTCTCTCCCTCTCACTCTCACCCTCTCTCCCTCTCACACTCTTCCTCTTCCTCTCTCTCCCTCTCACTCTCTCACTCTCTCCCTCTCCCTCTCTCCCTCTCACTCTCCCCCTCTCACTCTCACCCTCTCTCCCTCTCCCTCTCCCTCTCTCCCTCTCCCTCTCCCTCGCTCCCTCTCTCCCTCTCACTCTCACTCTCTCAATCTCTCCCTCTCTCCCTCTCCCGCTCTCCCTCTCACTCTCCCTCTCTCCCTCTCTCTCTCCCTCGCTATCTTTCTCCCTCCAATCTCTCTATCCCTCTCTCTCTCACTCTCTCCCTCACTCACTTTCTCCGTCTCCCTCTCACTCTCCCTCTATCTCTCTCCCTCTTCCTCTCTACCTCTACCTCTCCCTCTCTCACTCGCACTCTCTCACTCTCTCCATTTCTCCCTCTATCTCTCTCCATCTCACTCTCTCCCAATTCCTCTCTCACGCCTGCTCTCTCTCCCTCTAACTCTCTCTCTCTCACTCTCTCCGTCTCACTCTCTACCTCTCCCTCTCCCTCTCCCTCTCTCCCTCTCACTCTCTCTTCACTCTCACTCTCTGTCTCCCTCTCTCCCTCTCACACTCTCCCTATATCTCCCTCCCTCTCACTCTCTACCTCTCACTCTCTCCCTCTCTCGCTCTCACTCTGTCCCTTTCACTCTCTCCCTCTCACTCTCTCCCTTTATCTCCCTCACTCTATCTCTCTCACTCTCCCTCTCTCTCTATCTCACTCTCTCCCTCTCACTCTGTCGCTCTCTCTCTCTCACCCTCTCACTGTCTCTCTCCCTCTATCCCTCTAACTGTCCCTCTCAGTCTCTCCCTCTACCTCTCTCCCTATCTCCCTCTCCATCTCTCCCTCTCTCCCTCTCCCTCTCCCTCTCCCTCTCTCCCTCTCACTCTTTCCCTCTCTCCCTCTCACTCTCTCTCTACCTCTCACTCTCTCTCCCTCTCCCTCTCTCCCGCTCCCACTTTCCCACTCCCCAGCTCCCTCTCCCTCTCCCTCTCTCCCTCTCTCTCTCCCTCGCTATCTTTCTCCCTCCAACTCTCCCTCTATCTCTTCCCTCTCCTTCTCTCCCACTCACTCTCTCATTCTCTCCCTCTCCCTCTCTTGCTCTCCCTCTCACCCTCTCACTCTCTCCCTCCCTCTCTCTCCCTCTCCCTCTCTCCCTCTCACTCTCTCCCTCTCACTCTCTCCCTCTCTGTCCCACTCCCTCTCTCCCTCTCACTCTCCTTCTCCCTCCCTCTCACTCTCTCGCTCTCCCTCTCACTCTCTCCCTCCCTCCTCTGACTCTCCCACGCCCTTTCTCCCTCTCGCTCGCACTCTCTTTCTCTCCCTTTCCCTCTCTCTCTCTCCCTCTCTCTCTCTCTCACTTTCTCCCGCTCCCTCTCTCTCGCTCTCTCTCTCACTCTCCCTCTTTCTCTCTCCTCTCACTCTCTCCCTCTCTCCTTCTGACACTCTCCCTCTCACTCTCTCCCGCGCTCTCTCCCTCTCTCTCTCTACCTCTCACTCTCTCCCTTTCTCTTTCCCTCTCACTCTCACTCTCTCCCTCTCACTCTCTCCCTCTGACTCTCTCCCTCTCCGTCTAACTCTCTCCCTCCCCCTCTCACTCTCTCCCTCTCACTCTCTCCATCTATCTCTCCCACTCAGTCTCTCCCTCTCTCCCTCCCCCTCTCACTCTGTCCCTCTCACTCTTTCCCTCTCTCCCTCTCACTCTCCCGTTCCCTCGCCCTCTCTTTCTCCCTCGCTATCTTTCTCCCTACAACCCTCCCTCTATCTCTTCCCTCTGCTTCTCTCCCACTCACTCTCTCATTCTCTCACTCTCCCTCCCTCCCCCTCACTCGCCCCCCCTCACTCCCTCCCTCTCTCTCTCCCACTCACTCCCTCCCTCTCTCCCCCTCTCACTCTCTCCCTCTATCTCTCCCTCTCTCTCTCTCCCCCTCACTCTCTCCCTCTCCCTCTCCGTCTCACTCTCTCCCTCCCCCTCCCACTCTCTCCCTGTATCTCTCCCTCTCTCTCTTCCCCTCACTCTCTCCCTCCCTCCCCCCTCACTCTCTCCCTCTATCTCTCCCTCCCTCTCTCTCCCACTTACTCTCTCCCTCTCTCTCTCCCACTCACTCTCTCCCACTCACTCCCTCCCTCTCTCTCCCACTCTCTCTTTCTCCATCTATCTCTCCCCTCTATATCTGATCCTCCACTCTCTCAACCTCTATCACTCTGCTTCTCACTCTCTCTCTCCATTATGTTCAGTCACTCCCTCTCTCACTCTCGCCATCTCCCACCCTCTGGCCCTCTTCTCTTCCTCTCATTCTCTCTCCATCTCTGTCTCTCTCTCCCTCTCAGTCACTACAGCTCCCTCTCTCCTGTCAGACTATCTGTCCCCCTCCCCTTTTGCTCTCCCTCTCCCATTCTTTTCATCTCCATCAGTCTCCGCTCCTTATTTGCTCACTCTGCCTCTCTATGTCTTTACCTCAATCGCACTGTCACCCTCTCTCCTCTCTCACTTCTTCCTTTTCTCCATTTAATTCTCTCTCTCTCCCTCACTCACTCTCCTATTTCTCTCTCTCTTATTCCCTCTCCATCTCACCATCTCTCTCCCCTCTCGCTGCCCCCTCTCCCTCCCTCCCTCTCCGTCTCCCTCTTCCCCCTCCCTCTCCCTCCCTCTCTCTCCCTCTCCCTCCCTCTCTCTCCCACTCTCTCCCTCCCTCTCTGTTTCCCCCTCTCTCCCTCTCTCTCCCGCCCTCTCCGTCTCCCTCCTTCCCCACTCTCTCCCTCTCCGTCTCCCTCTTGCCCCTCTCTCTCTCTCCCTCCCCCTCTGTCTCCCTCTTGCCTCCTCTTCCTCCCTCTCCGTCTCCCTCTCGCTCTCTCCCTCCCTCTCCGTCTCCCCCTCTCTCTCTCCCTCTCCGTCTCCTCTCCATCTCTCCCTCTCTGTCTCCCTCTCTCTCTCTCCCTCTCCGTCTCCCTCTCTCTCTCCCTCTCCGTGATCCTTTCTCTCTCTCTCCCTCTCCGTCTCTCTCTCTCTCTCTCCCTCTCTGTCTACCTCTCTCTCTCTCACTCCCTCTCTGTGTCCCTCTCTCTCTCTCCCTCTCCGTCTCCCTCTCTCTCTCTCCCTCTCCGTCTCCCTCTCTCTCTCTCCATCTCCGTCTCCCTCTCTCTCTCTCCCTCTCCGTCTCCCTCTCCGTCTCCCTATTGTCCCCTCTCTCTCCCTTTCCATCTCCCTCTCGCCCCCTCTCTCTCTCCCTCCCTCTCCGTCTCCCTCTCTCTCTCTCCCTCTCCGTTTCCCTCTCTCTCTCTCTTTCCCCCTCTCCGTGTCCCCCTCTCTCTCTCCCTCTCCGTCTCCCTCACTCTCCGTCTCCCTCTTGTCCCCTCTCTCTCCCTTTCCATCTCCCACTCGCCCCCTCTCTCTCTTCCTCTCTCTCTCTCTCCTTCTCCGTCTCCCTCTCTCTCTCTCTCCGTCTCCCTCTCTCTCCCTCCCTCTCCGTCTCCCTCTTGTCCCCTCTCTCTCCCTTTCCATCTCCAAATCGGCCCCTTTCTCGCTCCCTCTCTCTCCCTCTCCGTCTCGCTCTCTCTCTCCCTCCCTCTCCGTCTCCCTCTCTCTCCCTCCCTCTCTGTCTACCTCTCTCTCTCTCACTCCCTCTCTGTGTCCCTCTCTCTCTCTCCCTCTCCGTCTCCCTCTCTCTCTCTCCCTCTCCGTCTCCCTCTCTCTCTCTCCATCTCCGTCTCCCTCTCTCTCTCTCCCTCTCCGTCTCCCTCTCCGTCTCCCTATTGTCCCCTCTCTCTCCCTTTCCATCTCCCTCTCGCCCCCTCTCTCTCTCCCTCCCTCTCCGTCTCCCTCTCTCTCTCTCCCTCTCCGTTTCCCTCTCTCTCTCTCTTTCCCCCTCTCCGTGTCCCCCTCTCTCTCTCCCTCTCCGTCTCCCTCACTCTCCGTCTCCCTCTTGTCCCCTCTCTCTCCCTTTCCATCTCCCACTCGCCCCCTCTCTCTCTTCCTCTCTCTCTCTCTCCTTCTCCGTCTCCCTCTCTCTCTCTCTCCGTCTCCCTCTCTCTCCCTCCCTCTCCGTCTCCCTCTTGTCCCCTCTCTCTCCCTTTCCATCTCCAAATCGGCCCCTTTCTCGCTCCCTCTCTCTCCCTCTCCGTCTCGCTCTCTCTCTCCCTCCCTCTCCGTCTCCCTCTCTCTCCCTCCCTCTCCGTCTACCCCTCTCTCTCTCCCTCTCCGACTACCTCTCCCTCTCCCTCCCTCTCCGTCTTCCTCTCTCTCCCTACCCCTCCGTCTCCCTCTCTCTCCCTCCCCCTCTCTCCATCTCTCTCCCTCCCTCTCTGTCTCCCTTTCTCTCCCTCTCTGTCTCCCCCTATTCCTCTCTCTCTCCCTCTCCCTCCCTCTCTCTCCCTCTCCCTCCCTCTCTCTCCCACTCTCACCCTCCCTCTCTCTCCCCCTCTCTATCCCGCCCTCTCCGTCTCCCTCTTGCCCCTCTCTCTCTCTCCCTCCCTCTCTGTCTCCCTCTTGCCCCCTCTCCCTCCCTCTCCGTCTCCCTCTCTCTCTATCCCTCCCTCTCCGTCTCCCTCTCTGTCTCCCTCTCTGTCTCCCTCTCCGTCTCTCCCTCTCCGTGTCCCTCTCTCTCTCTCCCTCTCCGTCTCCCTCTCTCTCTCTCCTTCTCCGTGTCCCTCTCTCTCTCTCCCTCTCCGTCTCTCTCTCCCTCTCCGTCTCCCTCTCTCTCCCTCCCTCTCCGTGTACCTCTCTCTCTCCCTCTCCGTCTCCCTCTCTCTCTCTCCCTCTCCGTGTCCCTCTCTCTCTCTCCCTCTCCGTCTCGCTCTGTCTCTCTCCCTCTCCGTCTCCCTCTCTCTCTCTCCCTCTCCGTCTCCTTCTCTCTCTCTCCCTCACCGTCTCCCTCTCCGTCTCCCTCTTGTCCCCTCTCTCTCCCTTTCCATCTCCCTCTCGCCCCCTCTCTCTCCCTCCCTCTCCGTCTTCCTCTCTCTCTCTCCCTCTCCATCTCCCTCTCTCTCTCTCTCTCCCGCTCCGTGTCCCTCTCTCTCTTTCCCTCTCCGTCTCCCTCTCTCTCTCTCGCTCTCCGTCTCCCTCCCTCTCCCTCCCTCTCTCTCCCTCTCTCTGCCGCCCTCTCCGTCTCCCTCTTGCCCCCTCTCCCTCCCTCCCTCTCTGTCTCCCTCTCTCGCCCTCTCTCTCTCCCTCTCCCTCCCTCTCCCTCCCTCTCCCTCCCTCTCTCCCTCTCTCTCCCTCCCCCTCTCTCCCTCCCTCTCCATCGCCCTCTTGTCCCCTCTCTCCCTTTCCATCTCCCTCTCGCCCCCTCTCTCTCTCTCCCTCTCCGTGTCCCTCTCTCTCTCTCTCTCTCCCATTCCATCTCCCTCTCGCCCCCTCTCTCTTCCTCTCTCTCCCTCTCCGTCCCCCTCTCTCTCTCCCTCCCTCTCCGTCTCCCTCTCTCTCCCTCCCTCTCCGTCTTCCTCTCTCTCCCTCACCCTCTCTCCCTCTCTCTCCCTCCCTCTCCGTCTCCCTCTCTCTCCCGCCCTATCCGTTTTCCTCACCCCCTCTCCCTCCCTCCCTCTCTGTCTCCCTCTCTCTCTCTCCCTCTCCGTCTCCCTCTCTCTCTCTCTCTCTCTCTCTCTCCCTCTCCGTCTCCCTCTCTATCTATCCCTCGCCGTCTCCCTCTCTCGCTCTCCCTCTCCGTCTCCCTCTCTCTCCCTCCCTCTCCGTCTCCGTCTTGTCCCCTCTCTCTCCCTTTCCATCTCCCTCTCGCCCCCTCTCTCTCTCTCTCTCCCTCTCCGTCTCCCTCTCTCTCCCTCCCTCTCTCTCATCTCCCTTTTTACCCCTCTCTCTCATCTAACTCCCCCTCTCTCCCTCTCTCTCCCGTCCTTTCCGTTTCCCTTGACCCCTCTCCCTCCCTCCCTCTCTGTCACCCTCTCTCTCCCTACCCCTCCGTCTCCCTCTCTCTCCCTCTCTGTCTCCCTCTCTGTCCCTACCCCTCCGTCTCCCTATCTCTCCCTCTCTGCCTCCCCCTCTCTCCCTCTCCCTCCCTACCCCTCCGTCTCCCTCTCTCTCCTTCTCTGTCTCCCCCTCTCTCCCTCTCTCTCCCTCCCTCTCCCTCTCCCTCTCTCTCCCTCCCTCTCTGTCTCCCTCTTGTCCACTCTCTCTCCTTTTCCATCTCCCTCTCGCCCCCTCTCTCTCTCCCTCCCACTCCGCCTCCCTCTCTCTCTCTCCCTCGCCGTCTTCCTCTCCGTCTCCGTCTTGTCCCCTCTCACTCCCTTTCCATCTCCCTCTCGCTCCCTATTTCCGTCTCCCTCCCTCTCTCTCCCTCTCCGTCTCCCTCTCTCTCTCTCTCTCTCCCTCTCAGTGTCCCTCTCTCTCTCTCCCTCTCCGTCTCCCTCTCTCTCTCCCTCTCCGTCTCCCCCTCTCTCTCTCCCTCTCTGTCTCCCTCTGTCTCTCTCCCTCTCCGTCTCCCTCTCTCTCTCTCCCTCTCCGTCTCCCTCTTCTCCCCTCTCTCTCCCTTTCCATCTCCCTCTCGCCCTCACTCTCTCTCCCTCTCCCTCCCTCTCTCTCCCTCTCTCTCCCTCTCTCTCCCACTCCCTCCCTCTCTGTCTCCCCATCCATCCCTCTCTCTCCCACCCTCTCCGTCTCCCTCCTTCCCTCTCACTCCCTCTCCGTCCCCCTCTTGCCCCTCTGTCTCTCTCTCCCTCCCTCTCCGTCTCCCTCTTGCCCCCTTTCCCTCCCTCTCCGTCTCCTACTCTCTCTCTCCCTCCCTCTCCGTCTCCGTCTCTGTCTCTCCCTCTCTGTCTCCCTCTCCCTCTCTCCCTCTCCGTCTCCCTCTCTCTCTCTCACTCTCGGTCTCCCTCTCTCTCTCTCCCTCTCCGTCTCCCTCTCTCTCTCCCTCTCCGTGTCTCTCTCTCTCTCTCTCCCTCTCCGTCTCTCTCTCTCTCTCTCTCCCTCTCCGTCTCCCGGTCCCTCCCTACCTCTCCGTCTCACTCTCTGTCTCCCTCTTGTCCCGTCACTCTCCCTTTCCATCTCCCTCTCGCCCCCTCTCTCTCTCCCTCCCTCTCCGTCTCCCTCTCTCCCTCTCCGTCTCTCTCTCTCTCTCACTCCCTCTCCGTGTCCCTCTCTCTCCCTCCCTCTCCTTCTCCCCATCTCTCTCTCCCTCTCCGTCTCCCTCTCTCTCTCTCTCCCTCTACCTCTCTCTCTCTCCCTCTCCCTCTCCGTCTCCCTCTCTCTCTCCCTCTCCGTCTCCCTCTCCGTCTCCCTCTTGTCCCCTCTCTCTCCCTTTCCATCTCCCTCTCGCCCCCTCTCTCTCTCCCTCCCTCTCCGTCTCCCTCTCTGTCTCTCCCTCCCTCTCCATCTTCCTCTCTGTCTCTCCCTCTCTGTCTCCCTCTCTCTCTCCCTCTCCATCTCCCTCTCTCTCTCTCCCTCTCCATCTCCCTCTCTCTCTCCCTTTCCATCTCCCTCTCGCCCCCTCTCTCTCTCTCTCCGTCCCTCTCCGTCTCCCTCTCTCTCTCTCCCTTTCCATCTCCCTCTCGCCAGTCTCTCTCTCCCTCTCCGTCTCCCTCTCTCTCCCTCCCTCTCCGTCTCCCTCTCTCTCTCTCCCTCTCTGCCTCCCTCTCTCTCCCTCCCTCTCCGTCTCCCTCTAGTCCCCTCTCTCTTCCTTTCCATCTCCCTCTCGCCCCTCTCTCTCTCCATCCCTCTCCGTCTCCCTCTCTCCCTCTCCGTCTCCCTCTCTCTCTCTCCCTCTACATCTCCCTCTTCTCTCCCCCTCTCCGTCTACCACTCTCTCTCCCTCTCTCTCTCTCCCTCTCCGTCTCCCTCTCTCTCTCTCCCTCTACGTCTCCCTCTCTCTCTCTCCCTCTCCGTCTCCCTCTCTCTCTCTCCCTTTCCATCTCCCTCTCGCCCCCTCTCTCTCTCCCTCTCTCTCCCTCTCCGTCTCCCTCTCTCTCTCCCTCCCTCTCCGTCTCCCTCTCTCTCCCTCCCTCTCCGTCTCCCCCTCTCTCCCTCACTCTCCGTCTCCCCCGCTCTCTCTCTCTCTCTCCGTCTCCCTCTCTCTCTCTACCTCTCCGTCTCCCTCTTGTCCCCTCTCTCTCCCTTTCCATCTACCTCTCGCCCCTCTCTCTCTCCCTGCCTCTCCTTCTCCCTCTCTCTCTCCCTCTCCGTCTCCCTCTCTCTCTCTCCCTCTCCGTCTCACTCTCTCTCTCTCCCTCTCCGTCTCCCTCTCTCTCTCTCTACTTCTCCGTCTCCCTCTCTCTCCCTCCCTCTCCGTCTCCGTCTTGTCCCCTCTCTCTCCCTTTCCATCTCCCTCTCGCCCCCTCTCTCTCTCTCTCTCCCTCTCCGTCTCCCTCTCTCTCCCTCCCTCTCTCTCATCTCCCTTTTCCCCCCTCTCTCTCATCTCCCTCCCCCTCTCTCCCTCTCTCTCCCTCCCGCTCCATCTCCCTCGCTCTCCCATCCTCTCCGTTTCCCTTGCCCCCTCTCGCTCCCCCCTTCTCTGTCTCCCTCTCTGTCACTACCCCTCCGTCTCCCTCTCTCTCCCTCTCTGTCTCCCCCTCTCTCCGTCTCCCACCGTACCCCTCCGTCTCCCTCTCTCTCCTTCTCTGTCTCCCCCTCTCTCCCTCTCTCTCCCTCCCTGTCCGTCTCCCTCTCTCTCCCTCCCTCTCCGTCTCCCTCTCCGTCTCCCTCTCTCTCCCTCCCTCTCCGTCTCCCCCTTGTCCACTCTCTCTCCTTTTCCATCTCCCTCTCGCCCCCTGTCTCTCTCCCTCCCACTCCGTCTCCCTCTCTCTCTCTCCCTCGCCGTCTTCCTCTCCGTCTCCGTCTTGTCCCCTCTCTCTCCCTTTCCATCTCCCTCTCGCCCCCTCTTTCCGTCTCCCTCTCTCTCTCTCCCTCTCCGTCTCCCTCTCTCTCTCTCTCTCTCCCTCTCCATGTCCCTTTTTCTCTCTCCCACTCCGTCTCCCTCTCTCTGTCTCCCTCTCCGTCTCCATCTCTCTCTCTCTCCCTCTCCGTCTCCCTCTCTCTCTCTCCCTCTCCGTCTCCCTCTCTCTCTCTCCCTCTCCGTCTCCCTCTCGCTCTCTCCCTCTCCGTCTCCCTCTCTCTCTCTCTCTCTCTCCGTCTCCATCTCTCTCTCTCCCTCTCCGTCTCCCTCTCCGTCTCCCTCTTGTCCCCTCTCTCCCTATCCATTTCCCTCTCGCCCCCTCTCTCTCTCCCTCCCTCTCCGTCTCCCTTTCTCTCTCTCCCTCTCCGTCTCCCTCTCTCTCCCTCCCTCTCCGTGTCCCTCTCTCTCTCTCCCTCTCCATCTCTCTCTCTCTCTCTCTCCCTCCCCGTGTCCCTCTCTCTCTCTCTCTCTCCCTCTCTGTCTCCCTCTCACTCTCTCTCTCCCTCTCCGTCTCCCTCTCTCTCTCCCTCTCCGTGTCTCTCTCTCTCTCTCTCTCTCTCCCTCTCCGTCTCTCTCTCTCTCTCTCTCTCCCTCTCCGTCTCCCTGTCCCTCCCTACCTCTCCGTCTCCCTCTCTGTCTCCCTCTTGTCCCGTCACTCTCCCTTTCCATCTCCCTCTCGCCCCTCTCTCTCTCCCTCCCTCTCCGTCTCCCTCTCTCCCTCTCCGTCTCTCTCTCTCTCTCACTCCCTCTCCGTGTCCCTCTCTCTCTCTCCCTCTTCTTCTCCCCCTCTCTCTCTCCCTCTCCGTCTCCCTCTCTCTCTCTCTCCCTCTACCTCTCTCTCTCTCCCTCTCCCTCTCCGTCTCCCTCCCTCTCTCCCTCTCCGTCTCCCTCTCCGTCTCCCTCTTGTCCCCTCTCTCTCCCTTTCCATCACCCTCTCGCCCCCTCTCTCTCCCTCCCTCTCCGTGTCCCTCTCTCTCTCTCCCTCTTCTTCTCCCCCTCTCTCTCTCCCTCTCCGTCTCCCTCTCTCTCTCTCTCCCTCTACCTCTCTCTCTCTCCCTCTCCCTCTCCGTCTCCCTCTCTCTCTCCCTCTCCGTCTCCCTCTCCGTCTCCCTCTTGTCCCCTCTCTCTCCCTTTCCATCTCCCTCTCGCCCCCTCTCTCTCCCTCCCTCTCCGTCTCCCTCTCTCTCTCTCTCTCCCTCTCCATCTCCCTCTCTCTCTCCCTTTCCATCTCCCTCTCGCCCCCTCTCTCTCTCTCCGTCCTTCTCCGTCTCCCTCTGCCTTTCCAACTCCCTCTCGCCAGTCTCTCTCTCTCCCTCTCCGTCTCCCTCTCTCTCCCTCCCTCTCCGTCTCCCTCTCTCTCTCTCCCTCTCTGCCTCCCTCTCTCTCCCTCCCTCTCCGTCTCCCTCTAGTCCCCTCTCTCTTCCTTTCCATCTCCCTCTCGCCCCTCTCTCTCTCCCTCCCTCTCCGTCTCCCTCTCTCCCTCTCCGTCTCCCTCTCTCGCTCTCCCTCTACATCTCCCTCTTCTCTCCCCCTCTCCGTCTACCTCTCTCTCTCCCTCTCTCTCTCTCCCTCTCCGTCTCCCTCTCTCTCTCTCCCTCTACGTCTCCCTCTCTCTCTCTCCCTCTCCGTCTCCCTCTCTCTCTCTCCCTCTCCGTCTCCCTCACTCCCCCTCCCTCTCCGTCTCCCTCTTGTCCCCTATCACTCCCTTTCCATATCCCACTCGCCCCCTCTCTCTCTCCCTCTCTCTCCCTCTCCGTCTCCGTCTCTCTCTCCCTCCCTCTCCGTCTCCCTCTCTCTCCCTCCCTCTCCGTCTCCCCCTTTCTCCCTCACTCTCCGTCTCCCCCGCTCTCTCTCTCTCTCCGTCTCCCTCTCTCTCTCTACCTCTCCGTCTCCCTCTTGTCCCCTCTCTCTCCCTTTCCATCTCCCTCTCGCCCCTCTCTCTCTCCCTCCCTCTCATTCTCCCTCTCTCTCTCCCTCTCCGTCTCCCTCTCTCTCTCTCTCCCTCTCCGTCTCCGTCTATCTCTCTCCCTCTCCGTCTCCCTCTCTCTCTCCCTCTCCATCTCCCTCTCTCTCTCTCTACTTCTCCGTCTCCCTCTCTCTCCCTCCCTCTCCGCCTCCGTCTTGTCCACTCTCTCTCCCTTTCCATCTCCCTCTCGCCCCCTCTCTCTCTCTCTCTCCCTCTCCGTCTCCCTCTCTCTCCCTCCCTCTCTCTCATCTCCCTTTTCCCCCCTCTCTCTCACCTCCCTCCCCCTATCTCCCTCTCTCTCCCTCCCGCTCCATCTCCCTCTCTCTCTCCCGTCCTCTCCGTTTCCCTTGCCCCCTCTCCCTCTCTGTCTCCCTCTCTGTCCCTAACCCTCCGTCTCCCTCTCTCTCCCTCTCTGTCTCCCCCTCTCTCCCTCTCCCTCCCTACCCCTCCGTCTCCCTCTCTCTCATTCTCTGTCTCCCCCTCTCTCCCTCTCTCTCCCTCCCTCTCCGTCTCCCTCTCTCTCCCTCCCTCTCCGTCTCCCTCTCCGTCTCCCTCCCTCTCCGTCTCCCCCTTGTCCACTCTCTCTCCTTTTCCATCTCCCTCTCGCCCCCTCTCTCTCTCCCTCGCACTCCGTTTTCCTCTCTCTCTCCCTCGCCGTCTTCCTCTCCGTCTCCCTCTTGTCCCCTCTCTCTCCCTTTCCATCTCCCTCTCGCCCCCTATTTACGTCTCCCTCTCTCTCTCTCCCTCTCCGTCTCCCTCTCTCTCTCTCTCTCTCTCTCTCCATGTCCCTTTCTCTCTCTCCCTCTCCGTCTCCCTCTCTCTCCTGTCCTCTCCGTTTCCCTCGCCACCTCTCCCTCCCTCCCTCTCTGTCTCCCTCTCTCTCCCTACCCCACCGTCTCCCTCTCTCTCCCCCTCTGTCTCCCCCTCTCTCCCTCTCTCTCCCTCCCTCTCCGTCTCACTCTCCCTCCCTCCCTCTCCGTCTCCCTCTTCTCCCCTCTCTCTCCCTTTCCATCTCCCTCTCGCCCCCTCTCTCTCTCCCTCTCTCTCCCTCTCCCTCCCTCTCTCGCCCTCTCCCTCCCTCTCTCTCCCACTCTCTCCGTCTCCCTCCTTCCCCTCTCTCTCCCTCTCTGTCCCCCTCTTGCCCCTCTGTCTCTCTCTCCCTCCCTCTCCGTCTCCCTCTTGCCCCCTCTCCCTCCCTCTCCGTCTCCCTCTCTCTCTCTCTCCCTCCCTCTCCGTCTCCCTCTCTGTCTCTCCCTCTCTGTCTCCCCATCTCTCTCTCCCTCTCCTTCTCCCTCTCTCTCTCTCACTCTCCGTCTCCCTCTCTCTCTCCCTCTCCATGTCTCTCTCTCTCTCCGTCTCTCTCTCTCTAACTCTCTCTCCCTCTCTCTCTCCCTCTCTCTACCTCCCTCTCCGTGTCCCTCTCTCTCCCTCTCTCACTCTCTCTCTCTCCCTCTCCGTGTCCTTCTCTCGCTCACCCTCTCCGTCTCCCACTCTCTCTCTCCCTCTCCGTCTCCCTCTCTCTCTCTCTCCCTCTCCGCCTCCCTCTCTCTCTCTCCCTCTCCGTCTCCCTCTCTGTCTCCCTCTTGTCCCCTCTCTCTCCCTTTCCATCTCCCTCTCGCTCCCTCTCACTCTCCCTCCCTCTCCGTCTCCCTCTCTCTCTCTCCCGCTCCGTCTCTCTCTCTCTCTCTCCCTCTCCGTGTCCCTCTCTCTCTCTCCCTCTCCATCTCCCTCTCTCTCTCTCCCTCTCTGTCTCCCTCTCTCTCTCTCCCTCTCCGTCTCCCTCTCTCTCTCCCTCTCCATCTCCCTCTCTCTCTCCCTTTCCATCTCCCTCTCGCCCCCCCTCTCTCTCTCTCTCTCCCTCTCCGTCTCCCTCTCTCTCCCTCCCTCTCCGTCTCCCTCTCTCTCCCTCCCTCTCTGTCTCCCTCTCTCTCCCTCCTACTCCGTCTCCCTCTTGTCCCCTCTCTCTTCCTTTGCATCTCCCTCTCGCCCCTCTCTCTCTCCCTCCCTGTCCGTCTCCCTCTCCGTCTCCCTCTCTCTCTCCCTCTCCGTCTCCCTCTCTCTCTCCCCCTCTCCGTCTACCTCTCCCTCTCTCTCTCTCCCTCTCCGTCTCCCTCTCTCCCCCTCCCTCTCCGTCTCCCTCTCTCTCTCCCTCTCCGTCTCCCTCTCTCTCTCCCCCTCTCCGTCTACCTCTCCCTCTCTCTCTCTCCCTCTCCGTCTCCCTCTCTCCCCCTCTCTGTCCGTCTCCCTCTCTCTCTCTACCTCTCCGTCTCCCTCTTGTCCCCTCTCTCTCCCTTTCCATCTCCCTCTCCGCCCCTCTCTCTCTCCCTCCCTCTCCTTCTCCCTCTCTCTCTCCCTCTCCGTCTCTCTCTCTCTCTCTCCCTCTCCGTCTCCCTCTCTCTCTCTCCCTCTCCGTCTCTCTCTCTCTCTCTCCCACTCTCCGTCTCCGTCTCTCTCCCTCCCTCTCTGTCATCTCCCTTTTCCCCCCTCTCTCTCATCTCCCTCCCCCTCTCTCCCTCTCCCTCCCTCCCGCTCTGTCTCCCTCTCTCTCCCGTCCTCTACGTTTCCCTAGCCCCCTCTCCCTCCCTCCCTCTCTGTCTCCCTCTCTCTACCTCCCTCTCCGTGTCCCTCTCTCTCCCTCTCTCTCTCTCTCTCTCCCTCTCCGTGTCCCTCTCTCGCTCACCCTCTCCGTCTCCCACTCTCTCTCTCCCTCTCCGTCTCCCTCTCTCTCTCTCTCTCCCTCTCCGTCTCCCTCTCCGTCTCCTTCTCTCTCTCTCCCCTCTCCGTCTCTCTCTCTCTCTCTCTCCCTCTCCGTGTCCCTCTCTCTCTCTCCCTCTCCGTCTCCCTCTCTCTCTCTCCCTCTCCGTCTCCCTCTCTCTCTCCCCCTCTCCATCTCCCTCTCTCTCTCCCTTTCCATCTCCCTCTCGCCCCCTCTCTCTCTCTCTCTCTCCCTCTCCGTCTCCCTCTCTCTCTCTCCCTCCGTCTCCCTCTCTCACTCTCCCTCTCTGTCTCCCTCTCTCTCCCTCCCTCTCCGTCTCCCTCTTGTCCCCTCTCTCTTCCTTTCCATCTCCCTCTCGCCCCTCTCTCTCTCCCTCCCTGTCCGTCTCCCTCTCCGTCTCCCTCTCTCTCTCCCTCTCCGTCTCCCTCTCTCTCTCCCCCTCTCCGTCTACCTCTCTCTCTCTCTCTCTCTCCCTCTCCGTCTCCCTCTCTCTCTCTCCCTCTCCCTCTCTCCCTCTCCCTCTCCCTCTCCGTCTCCCTCTCTCTCTCTCTCCCTCTCCATCTCCCTCTCTCCCCCTCCCTCTCTGTCTCCCTCTTGTCCCCTCTCTCTCCCTTTCCATCTCCCTCTCGCCCCTCTCTCTCTCCCTCCCTCTCCTTCTCCCTCTCTCTCTCCCTCTCCGTCTCTCTCTCTCTCTCTCCCTCTCCGTCTCCCTCTCTCTCTCTCCCTCTCCGTCTCCCTCTCCTCTCTCTCCCCCTCTCCGTCTCCCTCTCTCTCCCTCCCTCTCTCTCATCTCCCTTTTCTCCCCTCTCTCTCATCTCCCTCTCCCTCTCTCCCTCTCTCTCCCTCCCGCTCCGTCTCCCTCTCTCTCCCGTCCTCTACGTTTCCCTTGCCTCCTCTCCCTCCCTCCCTCTCTGTCACCCTCTCTCTCCCTACCCCTCCGTCTCCCTCTCTCTCCCTCTCTGTCTCCCCCTCTCTCCCTCTCTCTCCCTCCCTCTCCGTCTCCCTCCCTCTCCGTCTCCCTCTTGTCCACTCTCTCTCCCTTTCCATCTCCCTCTCGCCCCCTCTTTCCGTCTCCCTCTCTCTCTCTCCCTCTCCGTATCCCTCTCTCTCTCTCTCTCTCCCTCTCCGTGTCCCTCTCTCTCTCTCCCTCTCCGTCTCCCTCTCTCTCTCCCTCTCCGTCTCCCCCTCTCTCTCTCCCTCTCTGTCTCCCTCTGTCTCTCTCCCTCTCCGTCTCCCTCTCTCTCTCTCCCTCTCCGTCTCCCTCTTCTCCCCTCTCTCTCCCTTTCCATCTCCCTCTCGCCCTCACTCTCTCTCCCTCTCCCTCCCTCTCTCTCCCTCTCTCTCCTTCTCTCTCCCTCTCTCTCCCTCTCTGTCTCCCCCTCTCTCCTCTCTCTCCCTCCCTCTCCGTCTCCCCTCCCTCTCCGTCTCCCTCTTGTCCACTCTCTCTCCCTTTCCATCTCCCTCTCGCCCCCTCTTTCCGTCTCCCTCTCTCTCTCTCCCTCTCCGTATCCCTCTCTCTCTCTCTCTCTCCCTCTCCGTGTCTCTCTCTCTCTCCCTCTCCGTCTCCCTCTCTCTCTCTCCCTCTCCGTCTCCCTCTCTCTCTCCCTCCCTCTCCAGCTCCCGCTCTCTCCCTCCCTCTCCGTCTCCCTCTCTCTCCCTCCCTCTCCGTCTCCCTCTCTCTCTCTCTCTCCCTCTCCGTCTCCCTCTCTCTCTCTCTCTCTCTCTCCGTCTCCCTCTCTCTCCCTCCCTCTCCGTCTCCCTCTCTCTTCCTCTCCGTCTCCCTCTCTCTCTCTCTCTCTCTCTCCGTCTCCCTCTCTCTCCCTCCCTCTCCGTCTCCCTCTTGTCCCCTCTCTCTCCCCTTTCCATCTCCCTCTCTCTCTCTCCCTCTCCGTCTCCCTCTCTCTCTCTCCCTCTCCGTCTCCCTCTCTCTCTCTCCCTCTCCATCTCCCTCTCTCTCTCCTTTCCATCTCCCTCTCGCCCCCTCTCTCTCTCTCTCTCTCCCTCTCCGTCTCCCTCTCTCTCCCTCCCTCTCCGTCTCCCTCTCTCACTCTCCCTCTCTGTCTCCCTCTCTCTCCCTCCCTCTCCGTCTCCCTCTTGTCCCCTCTCTCTTCCTTTCCATCTCCCTCTCGCCCCTCTCTCTCCCTCCCTGTCCGTCTCCCTCTCCGTCTCCCTCTCTCTCTCCCTCTCCGTCTCCCTCTCTCTCTCCCCCTCTCCGTCTACCTCTCTCTCTCTCTCTCTCTCCCTCTCCGTCTCCCTCTCTCTCTCTCCCTTCCCTCTCTCCTCTCCCTCTCCTCTCCGTCTACCTCTCTCTCTCTCCCTCTCCATCGTCCTCTCTCCCCCTCCCTCTCCGTCTCCCTCTTGTCCCCTCTCTCTCCCTTTCCATCTCCCTCTCGCCCGCTCTCTCTCTCCCTCTCTCTCCCTCCGTCTCCCTCTCTCTCTCCCTCCCTCCTCCGTCTCCCTCTCTCTCCCTCCCTCTCCGTCTCCCTCTCTCTCCCTCCCTCTCCGTCTCCCCTCTCTCCCTCCCTCTCCGTCTCCCCCTCTCTCTCTCTCTCTGTCCGTCTCCCTCTCTCTCTCTACCTCTCCGTCTCCCTCTTGTCCCCTCTCTCTCCCTTTCCATCTCCCTCTCGCCCCTCTCTCTCTCCCTCCCTCTCCTTCTCCCTCTCTCTCTTCCTCTCCGTCTCTCTCTCTCTCTCTCCCTCTCCGAACCCTCTCTCTCTCTCCCTCTCCGTCTCCCTCTCTCTCTCTCCCCCTCTCCGTCTCCCTCTCTCTCCCTCCCTCTCTCATCCTTTTCCCCCCCTCTCTCTCATCTCCCTCCCCCCTCTCTCCCTCTCTCTCCCTCCCGCTCCGTCTCCCTCTCTCTCCAGTCCTCTATGTTTCCCTTGCCCCCTCTCCCTCCCTCCCTCTCTCTCACCCTCTCTCTCCCTACCCCTCCGTCTCCCTCTCTCTCCCTCTCTATCTCCCCCTCTCTCCCTCTCTCTCCCTCCCTCTCCGTCTCCCTCTCTCTCCCTCCCTCTCCGTCTCCCTCTTGTCCCCTCTCTCTCTCTTTCCATCTCCCTCTCGCCCGCTCTCTCTCCCTCTCTCTCCCTCTCCGTCTCCCTCTCTCTCTAACTCCCTCTCCGTCTCCCTCTCTCTCCCTCCCTCTCCGTCTCCCTCTCTCTCCCTCCCTCTCCGTCTCCCCCTCTCTTCCCTCCCTCTCCGTCTCCCCCTCTCTCTCTCTCTCTGTCCGTCTCCCTCTCTCTCTCTACCTCTCCGGTCTCCGTCTTGTCCCCTCTCTCTCCCTTTCCATCTCCCTCTCGCCCCTCTCTCTCTCCCTCCCTCTCCGTCTCCCTCTCTCTCTCCCTCTCCGTCTCTCTCTCTCTCTCTCCTCTCCGTCTCCCTCTCTCTCTCTCCCTCTCCGTCTCCCTCTCTCTCTCTCTCTCTCCCTCTCCCGTCTCCCTCTCTCTCTCCTCCATCTCCGTCTCCCTCTCTGTCTCCCTCTTGTCCCCTCTCTCTCCCTTTCCATCTCCCTCTCGCTCCCTCTCTCTCTCCCTCCCTCTCCGTCTCCTTCTCTCTCTCTCCCTCTCCGTCTCTCTCTCTCTCTCTCTCCCTCTCCGTGTCCCTCTCTCTCTCTCCCTCTCCGTCTCCCTCTCTCTCTCTCCCTCTCCGTCTCCCTCTCTCTCTCCCCCTCTCCATCTCCCTCTCTCTCTCCCTTTCCATCTCCCTCTCGCCCCCTCTCTCTCTCTCTCTCTCCCTCTCCGTCTCCCTCTCTCTCTCTCCCTCCGTCTCCCTCTCTCACTCTCCCTCTCTGTCTCCCTCTCTCTCCCTCCCTCTCCGTCTCCCTCTTGTCCCCTCTCTCTTCCTTTCCATCTCCCTCTCGCCCTCTCTCTCTCCCTCCCTGTCCGTCTCCCTCTCCGTCTCCCTCTCTCTCTCCCTCTCCGTCTCCCTCTCTCTCTCCCCCTCTCCGTCTACCTCACTCTCTCTCTCTCTCCCTCTCCCGTCTCCCTCTCTCTCTCTCCCTCTCCCTCTCTCCCTCTCCCTCTCCCTCTCCCTCTCCGTCTCCCTCTCTCTCTCTCTCTCTGTCCGTCTCCCTCTCTCTCTCTACCTCTCCGTCTCCCTCTTGTCCCCTCTCTCTCCCTTTCCATCTCCCTCTCGCCCCTCTCTCTCCCTCCCTCTCCTTCTCCCTCTCTCTCTTCCTCTCCGTCTCTCTCTCTCTCTCTCCCTCTCCGTCTCCCCTCTCTCTCTCCCTCTCCGTCTCCCTCTCTCTCTCTCCCCCTCTCCGTCTCCCTCTCTCTCCCTCCCTCTCTCTCATCCTTTTCCCCCCTCTCTCTCATCTCCCTCCCCCTCTCTCCCTCTCTCTCCCTCCCGCTCCGTCTCCCTCTCTCTCCAGTCCTCTACGTTTCCCTTGCCCCCTCTCCCTCCCTCCCTCTCTCTCACCCTCTCTCTCCCTACCCCTCCGTCTCCGTCTCCCTCTCTCTCTAACTCCCTCTCCGTCTCCCTCTCTCTCCCTCCCTCTCCGTCTCCCTCTCTCTCCCTCCCTCTCCGTCTCCCCCTCTCTCCCTCCCTCTCCGTCTCCCCCCTCTCTCTCTCTCTCTGTCCGTCTCCCTCTCTCTCTCTACCTCTCCGTCTCCCTCTTGTCCCCTCTCTCTCCCTTTCCATCTCCCTCTCGCCCCTCTCTCTCTCCCTCCCTCTCCGTCTCCCTCTCTCTCTCCCTCTCCGTCTCTCTCTCTCTCTCTCCCTCTCCGTCTCCCTCTCTCTCTCTCCCTCTCCGTCTCCCTCTCTCTCTCTCTCTCTCCCTCTCCGTCTCCCTCTCTCTCTCTCCATCTCCGTCTCCCTCTCTGTCTCCCTCTTGTCCCCTCTCTCTCCCTTTCCATCTCCCTCTCGCTCCCTCTCTCTCTCCCTCCCTCTCCGTCTCCTTCTCTCTCTCTCCCTCTCCGTCTCTCTCTCTCTCTCTCTCCCTCTCCGTGTCCCTCTCTCTCTCTCCCTCTCCGTCTCCCTCTCTCTCTCTCCCTCTCCGTCTCCCTCTCTCTCTCCCCCTCTCCATCTCCCCTCTCTCTCTCCCTTTCCATCTCCCTCTCGCCCCCCTCTCTCTCTCTCTCTCTCCCTCTCCGTCTCCCTCTCTCTCTCTCCCTCCGTCTCCCCCTCTCACTCTCCCTCTCTGTCTCCCTCTCTCTCCCTCCCTCTCCGTCTCCCTCTTGTCCCCTATCTCTTCCTTTCCATCTCCCTCTCGCCCCTCTCTCTCTCCCTCCCTGTCCGTCTCCCTCTCCGTCTCCCTCTCTCTCTCCCTCTCCGTCTCCCTCTCTCTCTCCCCCTCTCCGTCTACCTCACTCTCTCTCTCTCTCCTCTCCGTCTCCCTCTCTCTCTCTCCCTCTCCCTCTCTCCCTCTCCCTCTCCCTCTCCCTCTCCGTCTCCCTCTCTCTCTCTCCTCTCCATCTCCCTCTCTCCCCCTCCCTCTCCGTCTCCCTCTTGTCCCCTCTCTCTCCCTTTCCATCTCCCTCTCGCCCCTCTCTCTCTCCCTCCCTCTCCTTCTCCCTCTCTCTCTCCCTCTCCGTCTCTCTCTCTCTCTCTCCCTCTCCGTCTCCCTCTCTCTCTCTCCCTCTCCGTCTCCCTCTCTCTCTCTCCCCCTCTCCGTCTCCCTCTCTCTCCCTCCCTCTCTCTCATCTCCCTTTTCTCCCCTCTCTCTCATCTCCCCTCTCCCTCTCTCCCTCTCTCTCCCTCCCGCTCCGTCTCCCTCTCTCTCCCGTCCTCTACGTTTCCCCTTGCCTCCTCTCCCTCCCTCCCTCTCTGTCACCCTCTCTCTCCTACCCCTCCGTCTCCCTCTCTCTCCCTCTCTGTCTCCCCCCTCTCTCCCTCTCTCTCCTCCCTCTCCGTCTCCCTCTCGCTCCCTCCCTCTCCGTCTCCCTCTTGTCCACTCTCTCTCCCTTTCCATCTCCCTCTCGCCCCCTCTTTCCGTCTCCCTCTCTCTCTCTCCCTCTCCGTATCCCTCTCTCTCTCTCTCTCTCCCTCTCCGTGTCCCTCTCTCTCTCTCCCTCTCCGTCTCCCTCTCTCTCTCTCCCTCTCCGTCTCCCTCTCTCTCTCCCTCCCTCTCCAGCTCCCTCTCTCTCCCTCCCTCTCCGTCTCCCCTCTCTCTCCCTCCCTCTCCGTCTCCCTCTCTCTCTCTCTCTCCCTCTCCGTCTCCCTCTCTCTCTCTCTCTCTCTCTCTGTCTCCCTCTCTCTCCCTCCCTCTCCGTCTCCCTCTCTCTCCCTCTCCGTCTCCCTCTCTCTCTCTCTCTCTCTCTCCATCTCCCTCTCTCTCCCTCCCTCTCCGTCTCCCTCTTGTCCCCTCTCTCTCCCTTTCCATCTCCCTCTCTCTCTCTCCATCTCCGTCTCCCTCTCTCTCTCTCCCTCTCCGTCTCCCTCTCTCTCTCTCCCTCTCCATCTCCCTCTCTCTCTCCCTTTCCATCTCCCTCTCGCCCCCTCTCTCTCTCTCTCTCTCCCTCTCCGTCTCCCTCTCTCTCCCTCCCTCTCCGTCTCCCTCTCTCACTCTCCCTCTCTGTCTCCCTCTCTCTCCCTCCCTCTCCGTCTCCCTCTTGTCCCCTCTCTCTTCCTTTCCATCTCCCTCTCGCCCCTCTCTCTCCCTCCCTGTCCGTCTCCCTCTCCGTCTCCCTCTCTCTCTCCCTCTCCGTCTCCCTCTCTCTCTCCCCCTCTCCGTCTACCTCTCTCTCTCTCTCTCTCTCTCCCTCTCCGTCTCCCTCTCTCTCTCTCCCTCTCCCTCTCTCCCTCTCCCTCTCCCTCTCCGTCTCCCTCTCTCTCTCTCCCTCTCCATCGTCCTCTCTCCCCCTCCCTCTCCGTCTCCCTCTTGTCCCCTCTCTCTCCCTTTCCATCTCCCTCTCGCCCGCTCTCTCTCTCCCTCTCTCTCCCTCCCTCTCCCTCTCTCTCTCCCTCCCTCTCCGTCTCCCTCTCTCTCCCTCCCTCTCCGTCTCCCTCTCTCTCCCTCCCTCTCCGTCTCCCCCTCTCTCCCTCCCTCTCCGTCTCCCCCTCTCTCTCTCTCTCTGTCCGTCTCCCTCTCTCTCTCTACCTCTCCGTCTCCCTCTTGTCCCCTCTCTCTCCCTTTCCATCTCCCTCTCGCCCCTCTCTCTCTCCCTCCCTCTCCGTCTCCCTCTCTCTCTCCCTCTCCGTCTCTCTCTCTCTCTCTCCCTCTCCGTCTCCCTCTCTCTCTCTCCCTCTCCGTCTCTCTCTCTCTCTCTCCCCCTCTCCGTCTGCCTCTCTCTCCCTCCCTCTCTGTCATCTCCCTTTTCCCCCCTCTCTCTCATCTCCCTCCCCCCCTCTCCCTCTCTCTCCCTCCCGCTCCGTCTCCCTCTCTCTCCCGTCCTCTACGTTTCCCTTGCCCCCTCTCCCTCCCTCCCTCTCTGTCACCCTCTCTCTCCCTACCCCTCCGTTTCCCTCTCTCTCCCACTCTGTCTCCCCCTCTCTCCCTCTCTCTCCCTCCCTCTCCGTCTCCCTCTCTCTCTCTCCCTCTCCGTCTCCCTCTTCTCCCATCTCTCTCCCTTTCCATCTCCCTCTCGCCCCCTCTCTCTCTCCCTCTCTCTCTCTCCCTCTCCCTCCCTCTCTCTCCCTCTCCCTCCCTCTCTCTCCCACTCTCTCCCTCCCTCTCTGTCTCCCCCTCCATCCCTCTCTCTCCCACCCTCTCCGTCTCCCTCCTTCCCCTCTCTCTTCCTCTCCATCCCCCTCTTGCCCCTCTGTCTCTCTCTCCCTCCCTCTCCGTCTCCCTCTTGCCCTCTCTCCCTCCCTCTCCGTCTCCCTCTCTCTCTCTCTCCCTCCCTCTCCGTCTCCCTCTCTGTCTCTCCCTCTCTGTCTCCCTCTCGCTCTCTCCCTCTCCTTCTCCCTCTCTCTCTCTCACTCTCCGTCTCCCTCTCTCTCTCCCTCTCCGTGTCTCTCTCTCTCTCTCTCCCTCTCCGTCTCTCTCTCTCTAACTCTCTCTCCCTCTCTGTCTCCCTCTCTCTACCTCCCTCTCCGTGTCTCTCTCTCTCCCTCTCTCTCTCTCTCTCTCCCTCTCCGTGTCCCTCTCTCTCGCTCACCCTCTCCGTCTCCCACTCTCTCTCTCCCTCTCCGTCTCCCTCTCTCTCTCTCTCTCTCTCCCTCTCCGTCTCCCTCTCTCTCTCCCTCTCCGTCTCCCTCTCTGTCTCCCTCTTGTCCCCTCTCTCTCCCTTTGCATCTCCCTCTCGCTCCCTCTCTCTCTCCCTCCCTCTCCGTCTCCTTCTCTCTCTCTCCCTCTCCATCTCTCTCTCTCTCTCTCTCCCTCTCCGTCTCCCTCTCTCTCTCTCCCTCTCCGTCTCCCTCTCTCTCTCTCCCTCTCCGTCTCCCCTCTCTCTCTCTCTCCCTCTCCATCTCCCTCTCTCTCTCCCTGTCCTTCTCCCTCTCGCCCCCTCTCTCTCTCTCTCTCTCCCTCTCCGTCTCCCTCTCTCTCCCTCCCTCCGTCTCCCTCTCTCACTCTCCCTCTCTGTCTCCCTCTCTCTCCCTCCCTCTCCGTCTCCCTCTCTCTCTCTCCCTCTCTGTCTCCCTCTCTCTCCCTCCCTCTCCGTCTCCCTCTTGTCCCCTCTCTCTCCCTTTCCGTCTCCCTCTCCGTCTCCCTCTCTCTCTCCCTATCCGTCTCCCTCTCTCTCTCCCCCTCTCCGTCTACCTCTCTCTCTCTCTCTCTCTCCCTCTCCGTCTCCCTCTCTCTCTCTCCCTCTCCCTCTCTCCCTCTCCCTCTCCCTCTCCGTCTCCCTCTCTCTCTCTCCCTCTCCATCTCCCTCTCTCTCTCTCCCTCTCCCTCTCCGTCTCCCTCTTGTCCCCTCTCTCTCCCTTTCCATCTCCCTCTCGCCCGCTCTCTCTCTCCCTCTCTCTCCCTCCGTCTCCCTCTCTCTCTCCCTCCCTCTCCGTCTCCCTCTCTCTCCCTCCCTCTCCGTCTCCCTCTCTCTCCCTCCCTCTCCGTCTCCCCCTCTCTCCCTCCCTTTCCGTCTCCCACTCTCTCTCTCTCTCTGTCCTTCTCCCTCTCTCTCTCTACCTCTCCGTCTCCCTCTTGTCCCCTCTCTCTCCCTTTCCATCTCCCTCTCGCCCCCTCTTTCCGCCTCCCTCTCTCTCTCTCCCTCTCCGTCTCCCTCTCTCTCTCTCTCTCTCCCTCTCCGTGTCCCTCTCTCTCTCTCCCTCTCCGTCTCCCTCTCTCTCTCTCTCCCTCTTCGTCTCCCTCTTTCTCTCTCTCCCTCTCCGTCTCCCTCTCTCTCTCTCCCTCTCCGTCTCCCTCT
Source organism: Scyliorhinus torazame (assembly GCF_047496885.1). Taxonomy (NCBI): domain Eukaryota; kingdom Metazoa; phylum Chordata; class Chondrichthyes; order Carcharhiniformes; family Scyliorhinidae; genus Scyliorhinus; species Scyliorhinus torazame. The sequence continues at coordinate 73,762 of NW_027308363.1, read as the reverse complement.
CTCTCTCTCCCTCTCCGTCTCCCTCTCTCTCTCCCTCTCCGTCTCCCTCTCCGTCTCCCTCTTGTCCCCTCTCTCTCCCTTTCCATCTCCCACTCGCCCCCTCTCTCTCTCCCTCCCTCTCCGTCTCCCTCTCTCTCTCTCTCTCTCCGTCTCCCACTCTCTCCCTCCCTCTCCGTGTCCCTATCTCTCTCTCTCCCTCTCCGTCTCCCTCTCTCTCTCTCTCTCTCCCTCTCCGTGTCCCTCTCTCTCTCTCTCTCCGTCTCTCTCTCTCTCCCTCTCCGTCTCCCTCTCTCTCTCTCCCTCTCCGTCACCCTCTCTCTCTCTCCCTCTCCATCTCACTCTCCATCTCCCTCTCGCCCCCTCTCTCTCTCTCCCTCCCTCTCCGTCTCCCTCTCTGTCTCCCATTCTATCTCCCTCTCGCCCCTCTCTCTTTCTCCCTCTTCGTCTCCCTCTCTCTCCCTCCCTCTCCGTCTCCCTCTCTCTCTCTCCCTCTCCGTCTCCCTCTCTCTCTCCCTCCCTCTCCAGCTCCCTCTCTCTCCCTCCCTCTCCGTCTCCCTCTCTCTCCCTCCCTCTCCGTCTCCCTCTCTCTCTCTCTCTCCCTCTCCGTCTCCCTCTCTCTCTCTCTCTCTCTCTCCGTCTCCCTCTCTCTCCCTCCCTCTCCGTCTCCCTCTCTCTCCCTGTCCGTCTCCCTCTCTCTCTCTCTCTCCATCTCCCTCTCTCTCCCTCCCTCTCCGTCTCCCTCTTGTCCCCTCTCTCTCCCTTGCCATCTCCCTCTCTCTCTCTCCCTCTCCGTCTCCCTCTCTCTCTCTCCCTCTCCGTCTCCCTCTCTATCTCTCCCTCTCCATCTCCCTCTCTCTCTCCCTTTCCATCTCCCTCTCGCCCCCTCTCTCTCTCTCTCTCTCCCTCTCCGTCTCCCTCTCTCTCCCTCCCTCTCCGTCTCCCTCTCTCACTCTCCCTCTCTGTCTCCCTCTCTCTCCCTCCCTCTCCGTCTCCCTCTTGTCCCCTCTCTCTTCCTTTCCATCTCCCTCTCGCCCCTCTCTCTCTCCCTCCCTGTCCGTCTCCCTCTCCGTCTCCCTCTCTCTCTCCCTCTCCGTCTCCCTCTCTCTCTCCCCCTCTCCGTCTACCTCTCTCTCTCTCTCTCTCTCTCCCTCTCCGTCTCCCTCTCTCTCTCTCCCTCTCCCTCTCTCCCTCTCCCTCTCCCTCTCCGTCTCCCTCTCTCTCTCTCCCTCTCCATCTTCCTCTCTCCCCGTCCCTCTCCGTCTCCCTCTTGTCCCCTCTCTCTCCCTTTCCATCTCCCTCTCGCCCGCTCTCTCTCTCCCTCTCTCTCCCTCCGTCTCCCTCTCTCTCTCCCTCCCTCTCCGTCTCCCTCTCTCTCCCTCCCTCTCCGTCTCCCTCTCTCTCCCTCCCTCTCCGTCTCCCCCTCTCTCCCTCCCTCTCCGTCGCCCCCTCTCTCTCTCTCTCTGTCCGTCTCCCTCTCTCTCTCTACCTCTCCGTCTCCCTCTTGTCCCCTCTCTCTCCCTTTCCATCTCCCTCTCGCCCCCTCTCTCTCTCCCTCCCTCTCCTTCTCCCTCTCTCTCTTCCTCTCCGTCTCTCTCTCTCTCTCTCCCTCTCCATCTCCCTCTCTCTCTCTCCCTCTCCGTCTCCCTCTCTCTCTCTCCCCCTCTCCGTCTCCCTCTCTCTCCCTCCCTCTCTCTCATCCTTTTCCCCCCTCTCTCTCATCTCCCTCCCCCTCTCTCCCTCTCTCTCCCTCCCGCTCCGTCTCCCTCTCTCTCCAGTCCTCTACGTTTCCCTTGCCCCCTCTCCCTCCCTCCCTCTCTGTCACCCTCTCTCTCCCTACCCCTCCGTCTCCCTCTCTCTCCCTCTCTGTCTCCCCCTCTCTCCCTCTCTCTCCCTCCCTCTCCGTCTCCCTCTCTCTCCCTCCCTCTCCATCTCCCTCTTGTCCCCTCTCTCTCCCTTTCCATCTCCCTCTCGCCCGCTCTCTCTCCCTCTCTCTCCCTCTCCGTCTCCCTCTCTCTCTAACTCCCTGTCCGTCTCCCTCTCTCTCCCTCCCTCTCCGTCTCCCTCTCTCTCCCTCCCTCTCCGTCTCCCCCTCGCTCCCTCCCTCTCCGTCTCCCCCTCTCTCTCTCTCTCTGTCCGTCTCCCTCTCTCTCTCTACCTCTCCGTCTCCCTCTTGTCCCCTCTCTCTCCCTTTCCATCTCCCTCTCGCCCCTCTCTCTCTCCCTCCCTCTCCTTCTCCCTCTCTCTCTCTCCCTCTCCGTCTCCCTCTCTCTCTCCCTCTCCGTCTCCCTCTCCGTCTCCCTCTTGTCCCCTCTCTCTCCCTTTCCATCTCCCACTCGCCCCCTCTCTCTCTCCCTCCCTCTCCGTCTCCCTCTCTCTCTCTCTCTCTCCGTCTCCCACTCTCTCCCTCCCTGTCCGTGTCCCTATCTCTCTCTCTCCCTCTCCGTCTCCCTCTCTCTCTCTCTCTCTCCCTCTCCGTGTCCCTCTCTCTCTCTCTCTCCGTCTCTCTCTCTCTCCCTCTCCGTCTCCCTCTCTCTCTCTCCCTCTCCGTCTCCCTCTCTCTCTCTCCCTCTCCATCTCACTCTCCATCTCCCTCTCGCCCCCCTCTCTCTCTCTCCCTCCCTCTCCGTCTCCCTCTCTGTCTCCCATTCTATCTCCCTCTCGCCCCTCTCTCTTTCTCCCTCTTCGTCTCCCTCTCTCTCCCTCCCTCTCCGTCTCCCTCTCTCTCTCTCCCTCTCCGTCTCCCTCTCTCTCTCCCTCCCTCTCCAGCTCCCTCTCTCTCCCTCCCTCTCCGTCTCCCTCTCTCTCCCTCCCTCTCCGTCTCCCTCTCTCTCTCTCTCTCCCTCTCCGTCTCCCTCTCTCTCTCTCTCTCTCTCTCCGTCTCCCTCTCTCTCCCTCCCTCTCCGTCTCCCTCTCTCTCCCTGTCCGTCTCCCTCTCTCTCTCTCTCTCCATCTCCCTCTCTCTCCCTCCCTCTCCGTCTCCCTCTTGTCCCCTCTCTCTCCCTTGCCATCTCCCTCTCTCTCTCTCCCTCTTCGTCTCCCTCTCTCTCTCTCCCTCTCCGTCTCCCTCTCTATCTCTCCCTCTCCATCTCCCTCTCTCTCTCCCTTTCCATCTCCCTCTCGCCCCCTCTCTCTCTCTCTCTCTCCCTCTCCGTCTCCCTCTCTCTCCCTCCCTCTCCGTCTCCCTCTCTCACTCTCCCTCTCTGTCTCCCTCTCTCTCCCTCCCTCTCCGTCTCCCTCTTGTCCCCTCTCTCTTCCTTTCCATCTCCCTCTCGCCCCTCTCTCTCTCCCTCCCTGTCCGTCTCCCTCTCCGTCTCCCTCTCTCTCTCCCTCTCCGTCTCCCTCTCTCTCTCCCCCTCTCCGTCTACCTCTCTCTCTCTCTCTCTCTCTCCCTCTCCGTCTCCCTCTCTCTCTCTCCCTCTCCCTCTCTCCCTCTCCCTCTTCCTCTCCGTCTCCCTCTCTCTCTCTCCCTCTCCATCTTCCTCTCTCCCCGTCCCTCTCCGTCTCCCTCTTGTCCCCTCTCTCTCCCTTTCCATCTCCCTCTCGCCCGCTCTCTCTCTCCCTCTCTCTCCCTCCGTCTCCCTCTCTCTCTCCCTCCCTCTCCGTCTCCCTCTCTCTCCCTCCCTCTCCGTCTCCCTCTCTCTCCCTCCCTCTCCGTCTCCCCCTCTCTCCCTCCCTCTCCGTCTCCCCCTCTCTCTCTCTCTCTGTCCGTCTCCCTCTCTCTCTCTACCTCTCCGTCTCCCTCTTGTCCCCTCTCTCACCCTTTCCATCTCCCTCTCGCCCCTCTCTCTCTCCCTCCCTCTCCTTCTCCCTCTCTCTCTTCCTCTCCGTCTCTCTCTCTCTCTCTCCCTCTCCGTCTCCCTCTCTCTCTCTCCCTCTCCGTCTCCCTCTCTCTCTCTCCCCCTCTCCGTCTCCCTCTCTCTCCCTCCCTCTCTCTCATCCTTTTCCCCCCTCTCTCTCATCTCCCTCCCCCCTCTCTCCCTCTCTCTCCCTCCCGCTCCGTCTCCCTCTCTCTCCAGTCCTCTACGTTTCCCTTGCCCCCTCTCCCTCCCTCCCTCTCTGTCACCCTCTCTCTCCCTACCCCTCCGTCTCCCTCTCTCTCCCTCTCTGTCTCCCCCTATCTCCCTCTCTCTCCCTCCCTCTCCGTCTCCCTCTCTCTCCCTCCCTCTCCATCACCCTCTTGTCCCCTCTCTCTCCCTTTCCATCTCCCTCTCGCCCGCTCTCTCTCTCCCTCTCTCTCCCTCTCCGTCTCCCTCTCTCTCTAACTCCCTGTCCGTCTCCCCCTCGCTCCCTCCCTCTCCGTCTCCCCCTCTCTCTCTCTCTCTGTCCGTCTCCCTCTCTCTCTCTACCTCTCCGTCTCCCTCTTGTCCCCTCTCTCTCCCTTTCCATCTCCCTCTCGCCCCTCTCTCTCTCCCTCCCTCTCCTTCTCCCTCTCTCTCTCCCTCTCCGTCTCTCTCTCTCTCTCTCCCTCTCCGTCTCCCTCTCTCTCTCTCCCTCTCCGTCTCTCTCTCTCTCTCTCCCCCTCTCCGTCTGCCTCTCTCTCCCTCCCTCTCTGTCATCTCCCTTTTCCCCCCCTCTCTCTCATCTCCCTCCCCCTCTCTCCCTCTCTCTCCCTCCCGCTCCGTCTCCCTCTCTCTCCCGTCCTCTACGTTTCCCTTGCCCCCTCTCCCTCCCTCCCTCTCTGTCACCCTCTCTCTCCCTACCCCTCCGTTTCCCTCTCTCTCCCTCTCTGTCTCCCCCTCTCTCCCTCTCTCTCCCTCCCTCTCCATCTCCCTCTCTCTCCCTCCCTTTCCATCTCGCTCTCGCCCCCTCTCTCTCTCCCTCTCTCTCTCTCCCTCTCCCTCCCTCTCTCTCACTCTCCCTCCCTCTCTCTCCCACTCTCTCCCTCCCTCTCTGTCTCCCCCTCCATCCCTCTCTCTCCCACCCTCTCCGTCTCCCTCCTTCCCCTCTCTCTCCCTCTCCATCCCCCTCTTGCCCCTCTTTCTCTCTCTCCCTCCCTCTCCATCTCCCTCTTGCCCTCTCTCCCTCCCTCTCCGTCTCCCTCTCTCTCTCTCTCCCTCCCTCTCCATCTCCCTCTCTGTCTCTCCCTCTCTGTCTCCCTCTCGCTCTCTCCCTCTCCTTCTCCCTCTCTCTCTCTCACTCTCCGTCTCCCTCTCTCTCTCCCTCTCCGTGTCTCCCTCTCTCTCTCTCCCTCTCCGTCTCTCTCTCTCTAACTCTCTCTCCCTCTCTGTCTCCCTCTCTCTACCTCCCTCTCCGTGTCTCTCTCTCTCCCTCTCTCTCTCCCTCTCCGTGTCCCTCTCTCGCTCACCCTCTCCATCTCCCACTCTCTCTCTCCCTCTCCGTCTCCCTCTCTCTCTCTCTCTCTCTCCCTCTCCGTCTCCCTCTCTCTCTCCCTCTCCGTCTCCCTCTCTGTCTCACTGTTGTCCCCTCTCTCTTCCTTTCCATCTCCCTCTCGCTCCCTCTCTCTCTCCCTCCCTCTCCGTCTCCTTCTCTCTCTCTCACTCTCCGTCTCTCTCTCTCTCTCTCTCCCTCTCCGTGTCCCTCTCTCTCTCTCTCTCTCCGTCTCCCTCTCTCTCTCTCTCTCTCCCTCTCCGTCTCCCTCTCTCTCTCTCCCTCTCCATCTCCCTCTCTCTCTCCCTTTCCATCTCCCTCTCGCCCCCTCTCTCTCTCTCTCTCTCTCTCCCTCTCCGTCTCCCTCTCTCTCCCTCCCTCCGTCTCCCTCTCTCACTCTCCCTCTCTGTCTCCCTCTCTCTCCCTCCCTCTCCGTCTCCCTCTTGTCCCCTCTCTCTTCCTTTCCATCTCCCTCTCGCCCTTCTCTCTCTCCCTCCCTGTCCGTCTCCCTCTCCGTCTCCCTCTCTCTCTCCCTATCCGTCTCCCTCTCTCTCTCCCCCTCTCCGTCTACCTCTCTCTCTCTCTCTCTCTCCCTCTCCGTCTCCCTCTCTCTCTCTCCCTCTCCCTCTCTCCCTCTCCCTCTCCCTCTCCGTCTCCCTCTCTCTCTCTCCCTCTCCATCTCCCTCTCTCCCCCTCCCTCTCCGTCTCCCTCTTGTCCCCTCTCTCTCCCTTTCCATCTCCCTCTCGCCCGCTCTCTCTCTCCCTCTCTCTCCCTCCGTCTCCCTCTCTCTCTCCCTCCCTCTCCGTCTCCCTCTCTCTCCCTCCCTCTCCGTCTCCCTCTCTCTCCCTCCCTCTCCGTCTCCCCCTCTCTCCCTCCCTTTCCGTCTCCCACTCTCTCTCTCTCTCTGTCCTTCTCCCTCTCTCTCTCTACCTCTCCGTCTCCCTCTTGTCCCCTCTCTCTCCCTTTCCATCTCCCTCTCGCCCCCTCTTTCTGCCTCCCTCTCTCTCTCTCTCTCTCTCCCTCTCCGTCTCCCTCTCTCTCTCTCTCCCTCTCCGTGTCACTCTCTCTCTCTCCATCTCCCTCTCTCTCTCTCTCCCTCTTCGTCTCCCTCTTTCTCTCTCTCCCTCTCCGTCTCCCTCTCTCTCTCTCCCTCTCCGTCTCCCTCTCTCTCTCTCCCTCTCCGTCTCCCTCTCTCTCTCCCTCTCCGTCTCCCTCTTGTCCCCTCTCTCTCCCTTTCCATCTCCCACCCGCCCCCTCTCTCTCTCCCTCCCTCTCCGTCTCCCTCTCTCTCTCTCCCTCTCCGTCTCCCACTCTCTCCCTCCCTCTCCGTGTCCCTATCTCTCTCTCTCCCTCTCCGTCTCCCTCTCTCTCTCTCCCTCTCCGTCTCCCTCTCTCTCTCTCCCTCTCCGTCTCCCTCTCTCTCTCCCTCTGCGTCTCCCTCTCCGTCTCCCTCTTGTCCCCTCTCTCTCCCTTTCCATCTCCCACTCGCCCCCTCTCTCTCTCCCTCCCTCTCCGTCTCCCTCTCTCTCTCTCCCTCTCCGTCTCCCACTCTCTCCCTCCCTCTCCGTGTCCCTATCTCTCTCTCTCCCTCTCCGTCTCCCTCTCTCTCTCTCTCTCTCCCTCTCCGTGTCCCTCTCTCTCTCTCTCTCCGTCTCCCTCTCTCTCTCTCCCTCTCCGTCTCCCTCTCTCTCTCTCCCTCTCCACCTCACTCTCCATCTCCCTCTCGCCCCCTCTCTCACTCTCCCTCCCTCTCCGTCTCCCTCTCTGTCTCCCATTCCATCTCCCTCTCGCCCCTCTCTCTTTCTCCCTCTTCGTCTCCCCCTCTCTCCCTCCCTCTCCGTCTCCCTCTCTCTCTCTCCCTCTCCGTCTCCCTCTCTCTCTCCCTCCCTCTCCAGCTCCCTCTCTCTCCCTCCCTCTCCGTCTCCCTCTCTCTCCCTCCCTCTCCGTCTCCCTCTCTCACTCTCCCTCTCTGTCTCCCTCTCTCTCCCTCCCTCTCCGTCTCCCTCTTGTCCCCTCTCTCTTCCTTTCCATCTCCCTCTCGCCCCTCTCTCTCTCCCTCCCTGTCCGTCTCCCTCTCCGTCTCCCTCTCTCTCTCCCTCTCCGTCTCCCTCTCTCTCTCTCCCTCTCCGTCTACCTCTCTCTCTCTCTCTCTCTCCCTCTCCGTCTCCCTCTCTCTCTTTCCCTCTCCCTCTCTCCCTCTCCCTCTCCCTCTCCGTCTCCCTCTCTCTCTCTCCCTCTCCATCTTCCTCTCGCCCCCTCCCTCTCCGTCTCCCTCTTGTCCCCTCCCTCTCCCTTTCCATCTCCCTCTCGCCCGCTCTCTCTCTCCCTCTCTCTCCCTCCGTCTCCCTCTCTCTCTCCCTCCCTCTCCGTCTCCCTCTCTCTCCCTCCATCTCCGTCTCCCTCTCTCTCCCTCCCTCTCCGTCTCCCCCTCTCTCCCTCCCTCTCCGTCTCCCCCTCTCTCTCTCTCTCTGTCCGTCTCCCTCTCTCTCTCTACCTCTCTGTCTCCCTCTTGTCCCCTCTCTCTCCCTTTCCATCTCCCTCTCTCTCTCTCCCTCTCCGTCTCCCTCTCTCTCTCTCTCTCTCTCCGTCTCCCTCTCTCTCCCTCCCTCTCCGTCTCCCTCTCTCTCCCTCACCGTCTCCCTCTCTCTCTCTCTCTCTCTCTCCGTCTCCCTCTCTCTCCCTCCCTCTCCGTCTCCCTCTTGTCCCCTCTCTCTCCCTTTCCATCTCCCTCTCTCTCTCTCCCTCTCCGTCTCCCTCTCTCCCTCTCCGTCTCCCTCTCTCTCTCTCCCTCTCCATCTCCCTCTCTCTCTCCCTTTCCATCTCCCTCTCGCCCCCTCTCTCTCTCTCTCTCTCCCTCTCCGTCTCCCTCTCTCTCCGTCTCCCTCTCTCACTCTCCCTCTCTGTCTCCCTCTCTCTCCCTCCCTCTCCGTCTCCCTCTTGTCCCCTCTCTCTCCCTTTCCATCTCCCTCTCGCCCCCTCTCTCTCTCCCTCCCTCTCCGTCTCCCTCTCTCTCTCTCCCTCTCCGTCTCCCACTCTCTCCCTCCCTCTCCGTGTCCCTATCTCTCTCTCTCCCTCTCCGTCTCCCTCTCTCTCTCTCTCTCTCCCTCTCCCTCTCTCTCTCTCTCTCTCTCTCCCTCTCTCTCTCACTCCCTCTCCGTCTCCCTCTCTCTCTCTCCCTCTCCGTCTCCCTCTCACTCCCTCTCCGTCTCCCTCTCTCTCTCTCCCTCTCCATCTCACTCTCCATCTCCCTCTCGCCCCTCTCTCTTTCTCCCTCTTCGTCTCCCTCTCTCTCTCTCTCCCTCTCCGTCTCCCTCTCTCTCTCTCCCTCTCCGTATCCCTCTCTCTCTCTCTCCCTCTCCGTCTCCCTCTCTCTCCCTCTCTCTCATCTCCCTCCCCCTCTCTCCCTCGCTCTCCCTCCCTCTCCGTCTCCCTCTCTCTCCCGTCCTCTCCGTTTCCCTCGCCACCTCTCCCTCCCTCCCTCTCTGTCTCCCTCTCTCTCCCTACCCCACCGTCTCCATCTCTCTCCCTCTCTGTCTCCCCCTCTCTCCCTCTCTCTCCCTCCTTCTCCGTCTCCCTCTCTCTCCCTCCCTCTCCGTCTCCCTCTTGTCCCCTCTCTCTCCCTTTCCATCTCCCTCTCGCCCCCTCTCTCTCTCCCTCTCTCTCTCTCCCTCTCCCTCCCTCTCTCTCCCTCTCCCTCCCTCTCTCTCCCACTCTCTCCCTCCCTCTCTGTCTCCCCCTCCATCCCTCTCTCTCCCACCCTCTCCGCCTCCCTGCTTCCCCTCTCTCTCCCTCTCCATCCCCCTCTTGCCCCTCTGTCTCTCTCTCCCTCCCTCTCCGTCTCCCTCTTGCCCTCTCTCCCTCCCTCTCCGTCTCCCTCTCTCTCTCTCCCTCCCTCTCCGTCTCCCTCTCTGTCTCTCCCTCTCTGTCTCCCTCTCCCTCTCTCCCTCTCCTTCTCCCTCTCTCTCTCTCACTCTCCGTCTCCCTCTCTCTCTCCCTCTCCGTGTCTCTCTCTCTCTCTCTCCCTCTCCGTCTCTCTCTCTCTAACTCTCTCTCCCTCTCTGTCTCCCTCTCTCTACCTCCCTCTCCGTGTCCCTCTCTCTCCCTCTCGCTCTCTCTCTCTCCCTCTCCGTGTCCCTCTCTCGCTCACCCTCTCCGTCTCCCACTCTCTCTCTCCCTCTCCGTCTCCCTCTCTCTCTCCCTCCCTCTCCGTCTCCCTCTCTCTCCCTCCCTCTCCGTCTCCCTCTCTCTCCCTCCCTCTCCGTCTCCCCCTCTCTCCCTCCCTCTCCGTCTCCCACTCTCTCTCTCTCTCTGTCCGTCTCCCTCTCTCTCTCTACCTCTCTGTCTCCCTCTTGTCCCCTCTCTCTCCCTTTCCATCTCCCTCTCGCCCGCTCTCTCTCTCCCTCTCTCTCCCTCCGTCTCCCTCTCTCTCTCCCTCCCTCTCCGTGTCCCTCTCTCTCCCTCCCTCTCTTTGTCTCCCTCTCTCTCTCCCTCCCTCTCCGTCTCCCTCTCTCTCCCTCCCTCTCCGTCTCCCTCTCTCTCCCTCCCTCTCCGTCTCCCTCTCTCTCCCTCCCTCTCCGTCTCCCCCTCTCTCCCTCCCTCTCCGTCTCCCCCTCTCTCTCTCTCTCTCTCCGTCTCCCTCTCTCTCTCTACCTCTCCGTCTCCCTCTTGTCCCCTCTCTCTCCCTTTCCATCTCCCTCTCGCCCCTCTCTCTCTCCCTCCCTCTCCTTCTCCCTCTCTCTCTCCCTCTCCGTCTCTCTCTCTCTCTCTCCCTCTCCGTCTCCCTCTCTCTCTCTCCCTCTCCATCTCCCTCTCTCTCTCCCTTTCCATCTCCCTCTCGCCCCCTCTCTCTCTCTCTCTCCCTCTCCGTCTCCCTCTCTCTCCCTCCCTCCGTCTCCCTCTCTCAATCTCCCTCTCTGTCTCCCTCTCTCTCCCTCCCTCTCCGTCTCCCTCTTGTCCCCTCTCTCTTCCTTTCCATCTCCCTCTCGCCCCTCTCTCTCTCCCTCCCTGTCAGTCTCCCTCTCCGTCTCCCTCTCTCTCTCCCTCTCCGTCTCCCTCTCTCTCTCCCCCTCTCCGTCTACCTCTCTCTCTCTCTCTCTCTCTCCCTCTCCGTCTCCCTCTCTCTCTCTCCCTCTCCCTCTCTCCCTCTCCCTCTCCCTCTCCGTCTCCCTCTCTCTCTCTCCCTCTCCATCTCCGTCTCTCCCCCTCCCTCTCCGTCTCCCTCTTGTCCCCTCTCTCTCCCTTTCCATCTCCCTCTCGCCCGCTCTCTCTCTCCCTCTCTCTCCCTCCGTCTCCCTCTCTCTCTCCCTCCCTCTCCGTCTCCCTCTCTCTCCCTCCCTCTCCGTCTCCCTCTCTCTCCCTCCCTCTCCGTCTCCCCCTCTCTCCCTCCCTCTCCGTCTCCCCCTCTCTCTCTCTCTCTGTCCGTCTCCCTCTCTCTCTCTACCTCTCTGTCTCCCTCTTGTCCCCTCTCTCTCCCTTTCCATCTCCCTCTCGCCCGCTCTCTCTCTCCCTCTCTCTCCCTCCGTCTCCCTCTCTCTCTCCCTCCCTCTCCGTCTCCCTCTCTCTCCCTCCCTCTCCGTCTCCCTCTCTCTCTCCCTCCCTCTCCGTCTCCCTCTCTCTCCCTCCCTCTCCGGCTCCCTCTCTCTCCCTCCCTCTCCGTCTCCCTCTCTCTCCCTCCCTCTCCGTCTCCCCCTCTCTCCCTCCCTCTCCGTCTCCCCCTCTCTCTCTCTCTCTCTCCGTCTCCCTCTCTCTCTCTAACTCTCCGTCTCCCTCTTGTCCCCTCTCTCTCCCTTTCCATCTCCCTCTCGCCCCTCTCTCTCTCCCTCCCTCTCCTTCTCCCTCTCTCTCTCCCTCTCCGTCTCTCTCTCTCTCTCTCCCTCTCCGTCTCCCTCTCTCTCTCTCCCTCTCCGTCTCCCTCTCTCTCTCTCCCCCTCTCCGTCTCCCTCTCTCTCTCCCCTCTCTCTCATCTCCCTCCCCCTCTCTCCCTCTCTCTCACTCCCTCTCCGTCTCCCTCTCTCTCCCTCTCTGTCTCCCCCTCTCTCCCTCTCTCTCCCTCCCTCTCCGTCTCCCTCTCTCTCCCTCCCTCTCCGTCTCCCTCTTGTCCACTCTCTCTCCCTTTCCATCTCCCTCTCGCCCCCTCTTTCCGTCTCCCTCTCTCTCTCTCCCTCTCCGTGTCCCTCTCTCTCTCTCTCTCTCCCTCTCCGTGTCCCTCTCTCTCTCTCCCTCTCCGTCTCCCTCTCTCTCTATCTCCCTCTTCGTCTCCCTCTTTCTCTCTCTCCCTCTCCGTCTCCCTCTCTCTCTCTCCCTCTCCGTCTCCCTCTCCGTCTCCCTCTTGTCCCCTCTCTCTCCCTTTCCATCTACCTCTCGCCCACTCTCTCTCTCCCTCCCTCTCCGTCTCCCTCTCTCTCTCTCCCTCTCCGTCTCCCACTCTCTCCCTCCCTCTCCGTGTCCCTATCTCTCTCTCTCCCTCTCCGTCTCCCTCTCTCTCTCTCTCTCTCTCCCTCTCCGTGTCCCCCTCTCTCTCTCTCTCCGTCTCTCTCTCACTCCCTCTCCGTCTCCCTCTCTCTCCCTCTCCGTCTCCCTCTCTCTCTCTCCCTCTCCTTCTCCCTCTCTCTCTCTCCCTCTCCATCTCACTCTCCATCTCCCTCTCGCCCCCTCTCTCTCTCTCCCTCCCTCTCAGTCTCCCTCTCTGTCTCCCATTCCATCTCCCTCTCGCCCCTCTCTCTTTCTCCCTCTTCGTCTCCCTCTCTCTCCCTCCCTCTCCGTCTCCCTCTCTCTCTCTCCCTCTCCGTCTCCCTCTCTCTCTCTCTCTCTCTCCGTCTCCCTCTCTCTCCCTCCCTCTCCGTCTCCCTCTCTCTCACTCACCGTCTCCCTCTCTCTCTCTCTCTCTCTCTCTCCGTCTCCCTCTCTCTCCCTCCCTCTCCGTCTCCCTCTTGTCCCCTCTCTCTCCCTTTCCATCTCCCTCTCTCTCTCTCCCTCTCCGTCTCCCTCTCTCCCTCTCCGTCTCCCTCTCTCTCTCTCCCTCTCCATCTCCCTCTCTCTCTCCCTTTCCATCTCCCTCTCGCCCCCTCTCTCTCTCTCTCTCTCCCTCTCCGTCTCCCTCTCTCTCCGTCTCCCTCTCTCACTCTCCCTCTCTGTCTCCCTCTCTCTCCCTCCCTCTCCGTCTCCCTCTTGTCCCCTCTCTCTCCCTTTCCATCTCCCTCTCGCCCCCTCTCTCTCTCCCTCCCTCTCCGTCTCCCTCTCTCTCTCTCACTCTCCGTCTCCCACTCTCTCCCTCCCTCTCCGTGTCCCTATCTCTCTCTCTCCCTCTCCGTCTCCCTCTCTCTCTCTCTCTCTCCCTCTCCGTCTCCCTCTCTCTCTCTCTCTCCCTCTCTCTCTCACTCCCTCTCCGTCTCCCTCTCTCTCTCTCCCTCTCCGTCTCCCTCTCTCTCCCCCTCCGTCTCCCTCTCTCTCTCTCCCTCTCCATCTCACTCTCCATCTCCCTCTCGCCCCTCTCTCTTTCTCCCTCTTCGTCTCCCTCTCTCTCTCTCTCCCTCTCCGTCTCCCTCTCTCTCTCTCCCTCTCCGTATCCCTCTCTCTCTCTCTCCCTCTCCGTCTCCCTCTCTCTCCCTCTCTCTCATCTCCCTCCCTCTCTCTCCCTCTCTCTCCCTACCCCACCGTCTCCCTCTCTCTCCCTCTCTGTCTCCCCCTCTCTCCCTCTCTCTCCCTCCCTCTCCGTCTCCCTCTCTCTCCCTCCCTCTCCGTCTCCCTCTTGTCCCCTCTCTCTCCCTTTCCATCTCCCTCTCGCCCCCTCTCTCTCTCCCTCTCTCTCTCTCCCTCTCCCTCCCTCTCTCTCCCTCTCCCTCCCTCTCTCTCCCACTCTCTCCCTCCCTCTCTGTCTCCCCCTCCATCCCTCTCTCTCCCACCCTCTCCGCCTCCCTCCTTCCCCTCTCTCTCCCTCTCCATCCCCCTCTTGCCCCTCTGTCTCTCTCTCCCTCCCTCTCCGTCTCCCTCTTGCCCTCTCTCCCTCCCTCTCCGTCTCCCTCTCTCTCTCTCCCTCCCTCTCCGTCTCCCTCTCTGTCTCTCCCTCTCTGTCTCCCTCTCCCTCTCTCCCTCTCCTTCTCCCTCTCTCTCTCTCACTCTCCGTCTCCCTCTCTCTCTCCCTCTCCGTGTCTCTCTCTCTCTCTCTCCCTCTCCGTCTCTCTCTCTCTAACTCTCTCTCCCTCTCTGTCTCCCTCTCTCTACCTCCCTCTCCGTGTCCCTCTCTCTCCCTCTCGCTCTCTCTCTCTCCCTCTCCGTGTCCCTCTCTCGCTCACCCTCTCCGTCTCCCACTCTCTCTCTCCCTCTCCGTCTCCCTCTCTCTCTCCCTCCCTCTCCGTCTCCCTCTCACTCCCTCCCTCTCCGTCTCCCTCTCTCTCCCTCCCTCTCCGTCTCCCCCTCTCTCCCTCCCTCTCCGTCTCCCACTCTCTCTCTCTCTCTGTCCGTCTCCCTCTCTCTCTCTACCTCTCTGTCTCCCTCTTGTCCCCTCTCTCTCCCTTTCCATCTCCCTCTCGCCCGCTCTCTCTCTCCCTCTCTCTCCCTCCGTCTCCCTCTCTCTCTCCCTCCCTCTCCGTGTCCCTCTCTCTCCCTCCCTCTCCGTCTCCCTCTCTCTCTCCCTCCCTCTCCGTCTCCCTCTCTCTCCCTCCCTCTCCGTCTCCCTCTCTCTCCCTCCCTCTCCGTCTCCCTCTCTCTCCCTCCCTCTCCGTCTCCCCCTCTCTCCCTCCCTCTCCGTCTCCCCCTCTCTCTCTCTCTCTCTCCGTCTCCCTCTCTCTCTCTACCTCTCCGTCTCCCTCTTGTCCCCTCTCTCTCCCTCTCCGTCTCCCTCTCTCTCTCTCCCTCTCCGTCTCCCTCTCTCTCTCTCCCCCTCTCCGTCTCACTCTCTCTCTCCCCTCTCTCTCATCTCCCTCCCCCTCTCTCCCTCTCTCTCACTCCCTCTCCGTCTCACTCTCTCTCCCTCTCTGTCTCCCCCTCTCTCCCTCTCTCTCCCTCCCTCTCCGTCTCCCTCTCTCTCTCTCCCTCTCCGTGTCCCTCTCTCTCTCTCTCTCTCCCTCTCCGTGTCCCTCTCTCTCTCTCCCTCTCCGTCTCCCTCTCTCTCTATCTCCCTCTTCGTCTCCCTCTTTCTCTCTCTCCCTCTCCGTCTCCCTCTCTCTCTCTCTCCCTCTCCGTCTCCCTCTCTCTCTCTCCCTCTCCGTCTCCCTCTCTCTCTCCCTCTCCGTCTCCCTCTCCGTCTCCCTCTTGTCCCCTCTCTCTCCCTTTCCATCTCCCTCTCGCTCCCTCTCTCTCTCCCTCCCCCTCCGTCTCCTTCTCTCTCTCACCCTCTCCGTGTCCCTCTCTCTCTCTCCCTCTCCGTCTCCCTCTCTCTCTCTCCCTCTCCGTCTCCCTCTCTCTCTCTCCCTCTCCATCTCCCTCTCTCTCTCCCTTTCCATCTCCCTCTCGCCCCCTCTCTCTCTCTCTCTCTCCCTCTCCGTCTCCCTCTCTCTCCCTCCCTCCGTCTCCCTCTCTCAATCTCCCTCTCTGTCTCCCTCTCTCTCCCTCCCTCTCCGTCTCCCTCTTGTCCCCTCTCTCCTCCTTTCCATCTCCCTCTCGCCCCTCTCTCTCTCCCTCCCTGTCCGTCTCCCTCTCCGTCTCCCTCTCTCTCTCCCTCTCCGTCTCCCTCTCTCTCTCCCCCTCTCCGTCTACCTCTCTCTCTCTCTCTCTCTCTCCCTCTCCGTCTCCCTCTCTCTCTCTCCCTCTCCCTCTCTCCCTCTCCCTCTCCCTCTCCGTCTCCCTCTCTCTCTCTCCCTCTCCATCTCCGTCTCTCCCCCTCCCTCTCCGTCTCCCTCTTGTCCCCTCTCTCTCCCTTTCCATCTCCCTCTCGCCCGCTCTCTCTCTCCCTCTCTCTCCCTCCGTCTCCCTCTCTCTCTCCCTCCCTCTCCGTCTCCCTCTCTCTCCCTCCCTCTCCGTCTCCCTCTCTCTCCCTCCCTCTCCGTCTCCCCCTCTCTCCCTCCCTCTCCGTCTCCCCCTCTCTCTCTCTCTCTGTCCGTCTCCCTCTCTCTCTCTACCTCTCTGTCTCCCTCTTGTCCCCTCTCTCTCCCTTTCCATCTCCCTCTCGCCCGCTCTCTCTCTCCCTCTCTCTCCCTCCGTCTCCCTCTCTCTCTCCCTCCCTCTCCGTCTCCCTCTCTCTCTCCCTCCCTCTCCGTCTCCCTCTCTCTCCCTCCCTCTCCGTCTCCCTCTCTCTCTCCCTCCCTCTCCGTCTCCCTCTCTCTCCCTCCCTCTCCGTCTCCCTCTCTCTCCCTCCCTCTCCGTCTCCCTCTCTCTCCCTCCCTCTCCGTCTCCCCCTCTCTCCCTCCCTCTCCGTCTCCCCCTCTCTCTCTCTCTCTCTCCGTCTCCCTCTCTCTCTCTAACTCTCCGTCTCCCTCTTGTCCCCTCTCTCTCCCTTTCCATCTCCCTCTCGCCCCTCTCTCTCTCCCTCCCTCTCCTTCTCCCTCTCTCTCTCCCTCTCCGTCTCTCTCTCTCTCTCTCTCCCTCTCCGTCTCCCTCTCTCTCTCTCCCTCTCCGTCTCCCTCTCTCTCCCTCCCTCTCCGTCTCCCTCTCTCTCCCTCCCTCTCCGTCTCCCTCTCTCTCCCTCCCTCTCCGTCTCCCCCTCTCTCCCTCCCTCTCCGTCTCCCCCTCTCTCTCTCTCTCTCCGTCTCCCTCTCTCTCTCTAACTCTCCGTCTCCCTCTTGTCCCCTCTCTCTCCCTTTCCATCTCCCTCTCGCCCCTCTCTCTCTCCCTCCCTCTCCTTCTCCCTCTCTCTCTCCCTCTCCGTCTCTCTCTCTCTCTCTCCCTCTCCGTCTCCCTCTCTCTCTCTCCCTCTCCGTCTCCCTCTCTCTCTCTCCCCCTCTCCGTCTCCCTCTCTCTCTCCCCTCTCTCTCATCTCCCTCCCCCTCTCTCCCTCTCTCTCACTCCCTCTCCGTCTCCCTCTCTCTCCCTCTCTGTCTCCCCCTCTCTCCCTCTCTCTCCCTCCCTCTCCGTCTCCCTCTCTCTCCCTCCCTCTCCGTCTCCCTCTTGTCCACTCTCTCTCCCTTTCCATCTCCCTCTCGCCCCCTCTTTCCGTCTCCCTCTCTCGCTCTCCCTCTCCGTGTCCCTCTCTCTCTCTCTCTCTCCCTCTCCGTGTCCCTCTCTCTCTCTCCCTCTCCGTCTCCCTCTCTCTCTATCTCCCTCTTCGTCTCCCTCTTTCTCTCTCTCCCTCTCCGTCTCCCTCTCTCTCTCTCCCTCTCCGTCTCCCTCTCCGTCTCCCTCTTGTCCCCTCTCTCTCCCTTTCCATCTCCCTCTCGCCCCCTCTCTCTCTCCCTCCCTCTCCGTCTCCCTCTCTCTCTCTCCCTCTCCGTCTCCCACTCTCTCCCTCCCTCTCCGTGTCCCTATCTCTCTCTCTCCCTCTCCGTCTCCCTCTCTCTCTCTCTCTCTCTCCCTCTCCGTGTCCCCCTCTCTCTCTCTCTCCGTCTCTCTCTCACTCCCTCTCCGTCTCCCTCTCTCTCCCTCTCCGTCTCCCTCTCTCTCTCTCCCTCTCCTTCTCCCTCTCTCTCTCTCCCTCTCCATCTCACTCTCCATCTCCCTCTCGCCCCCTCTCTCTCTCTCCCTCCCTCTCAGTCTCCCTCTCTGTCTCCCATTCCATCTCCCTCTCGCCCCTCTCTCTTTCTCCCTCCTCGTCTCCCTCTCTCTCCCTCCCTCTCCGTCTCCCTCTCTCTCTCTCCCTCTCCGTCTCCCTCTCTCTCTCTCTCTCTCTCCGTCTCCCTCTCTCTCCCTCCCTCTCCGTCTCCCTCTCTCTCACTCACCGTCTCCCTCTCTTTCTCTCTCTCTCTCTCCGTCTCCCTCTCTCTCCCTCCCTCTCCGTCTCCCTCTTGTCCCCTCTCTCTCCCTTTCCATCTCCCTCTCTCTCTCTCCCTCTCCGTCTCCCTCTCTCCCTCTCCGTCTCCCTCTCTCTCTCTCCCTCTCCATCTCCCTCTCTCTCCCTCTCCATCTCCCTCTCTCTCTCCCTTTCCATCTCCCTCTCGCCCCCTCTCTCTCTCTCTCTCTCCCTCTCCGTCTCCCTCTCTCTCCGTCTCCCTCTCTCACTCTCCCTCTCTGTCTCCCTCTCTCTCCCTCCCTCTCCGTCTCCCTCTTGTCCCCTCTCTCTCCCTTTCCATCTCCCTCTCGCCCCCTCTCTCTCTCCCTCCCTCTCCGTCTCCCTCTCTCTCTCTCCCTCTCCGTCTCCCACTCTCTCCCTCCCTCTCCGTGTCCCTATCTCTCTCTCTCCCTCTCCGTCTCCCTCTCTCTCTCTCTCTCTCCCTCTCCGTCTCCCTCTCTCTCTCTCTCTCCCTCTCTCTCTCACTCCCTCTCCGTCTCCCTCTCTCTCTCTCCCTCTCCGTCTCCCTCTCTCTCCCTCTCCGTCTCCCTCTCTGTCTCTCCCTCTCCATCTCACTCTCCATCTCCCTCTCGCCCCTCTCTCTTTCTCCCTCTTCATCTCCCTCTCTCTCTCTCTCCCTCTCCGTCTCCCTCTCTCTCTCTCTCCCTCTCCGTCTCCCTCTCTCTCCCTCTCTCTCATCTCCCTCCCCCTCTCTCCCTCGCTCTCCCTCCCTCTCCGTCTCCCTCTCTCTCCCGTCCTCTCCGTTTCCCTCGCCACCTCTCCCTCCCTCCCTCTCTGTCTCCCTCTCTCTCCCTACCCCACCGTCTCCCTCTCTCTCCCTCTCTGTCTCCCCCTCTCTCCCTCTCTCTCCCTCCCTCTCCGTCTCCATCTCTCTCCCTCCCTCTCCGTCTCCCTCTTGTCCCCTCTCTCTCCCTTTCCATCTCCCTCTCGCCCCCTCTCTCTCTCCCTCTCTCTCTCTCCCTCTCCCTCCCTCTCTCTCCCTCTCCCTCACTCTCTCTCCCACTCTCTCCCTCCCTCTCTGTCTCCCCCTCCATCCCTCTCTCTCCCACCCTCTCCGCCTCCCTCCTTCCCCTCTCTCTCCCTCTCCATCCCCCTCTTGCCCCTCTGTCTCTCTCTCCCTCCCTCTCCGTCTCCCTCTTGCCCTCTCTCCCTCCCTCTCCGTCTCCCTCTCTCTCTCTCCCTCCCTCTCCGTCTCCCTCTCTGTCTCTCCCTCTCTGTCTCCCTCTCCCTCTCTCCCTCTCCTTCTCCCTCTCTCTCTCTCACTCTCCGTCTCCCTCTCTCTCTCCCTCTCCGTGTCTCTCTCTCTCTCTCTCCCTCTCCGTCTCTCTCTCTCTAACTCTCTCTCCCTCTCTGTCTCCCTCTCTCTACCTCCCTCTCCGTGTCCCTCTCTCTCCCTCTCGCTCTCTCTCTCTCCCTCTCCGTGTCCCTCTCTCGCTCACCCTCTCCGTCTCCCACTCTCTCTCTCCCTCTCCGTCTCCCTCTCTCTCTCCCTCCCTCTCCGTCTCCCTCTCTCTCCCTCCCTCTCCGTCTCCCTCTCTCTCCCTCCCTCTCCGTCTCCCCCTCTCTCCCTCCCTCTCCGTCTCCCACTCTCTCTCTCTCTCTGTCCGTCTCCCTCTCTCTCTCTACCTCTCTGTCTCCCTCTTGTCCCCTCTCTCTCCCTTTCCATCTCCCTCTCGCCCGCTCTCTCTCTCCCTCTCTCTCCCTCCGTCTCCCTCTCTCTCTCCCTCCCTCTCCGTGTCCCTCTCTCTCCCTCCCTCTCCGTCTCCCTCTATCTCTCCCTCCCTCTCCGTCTCCCCCTCTCTCCCTCCCTCTCCGTCTCCCCCTCTCTCTCTCTCTCTCTCCGTCTCCCTCTCTCTCTCTACCTCTCCGTCTCCCTCTTGTCCCCTCTCTCTCCCTTTCCATCTCCCTCTCGCCCCTCTCTCTCTCCCTCCCTCTCCTTCTCCCTCTCTCTCTCCCTCTCCGTCTCTCTCTCTCTCTCTCCCTCTCCGTCTCCCTCTCTCTCTCTCCCTCTCCGTCTCCCTCTCTCTCTCTCCCCCTCTCCGTCTCCCTCTCTCTCCCTCTCTGTCTCCCCCTCTCTCCCTCTCTCTCCCTCCCTCTCCGTCTCCCTCTCTCTCCCTCCCTCTCCGTCTCCCTCTTGTCCACTCTCTCTCCCTTTCCATCTCCCTCTCGCCCCCTCTTTCCGTCTCCCTCTCTCTCTCTCCCTCTCCGTGTCCCTCTCTCTCTCCCTCTCCGTGTCCCTCTCTCTCTCTCCCTCTCCGTCTCCCTCTCTCTCTATCTCCCTCTTCGTCTCCCTCTTTCTCTCTCTCCCTCTCCGTCTCCCTCTCTCTCTCTCCCTCTCCGTCTCCCTCTCTCTCTCTCCCTCTCCGTCTCCCTCTCTCTCTCCCTCTCCGTCTCCCTCTCCGTCTCCCTCTTGTCCCCTATCTCTCCCTTTCCATCTCCCTCTCGCTCCCTCTCTCTCTCCCTACCCCTCCGTCTCTTTCTCTCTCTCTCCCTCTCCGTCTCTCTCTCTCACCCTCTCCGTGTCCCTCTCTCTCTCTCCCTCTCCGTCTCCCTCTCTCTCTCTCCCTCTCCGTCTCCCTCTCTCTCTCTCCCTCTCCATCTCCCTCTCTCTCTCCCTTTCCATCTCCCTCTCGCCCCCTCTCTCTCTCTCTCTCCCTCTCCGTCTCCCTCTCTCTCCCTCCCTCCGTCTCCCTCTCTCAATCTCCCTCTCTGTCTCCCTCTCTCTCCCTCCCTCTCCGTCTCCCTCTTGTCCCCTCTCTCTTCCTTTCCATCTCCCTCTCGCCCCTCTCTCTCTCCCTCCCTGTCCGTCTCCCTCTCCGTCTCCCTCTCTCTCTCCCTCTCCGTCTCCCTCTCTCTCTCCCCCTCTCCGTCTACCTCTCTCTCTCTCTCTCTCTCTCCCTCTCCGTCTCCCTCTCTCTCTCTCCCTCTCCCTCTCTCCCTCTCCCTCTCCCTCTCCGTCTCCCTCTCTCTCTCTCCCTCTCCATCTCCGTCTCTCCCCCTCCCTCTCCGTCTCCCTCTTGTCCCCTCTCTCTCCCTTTCCATCTCCCTCTCGCCCGCTCTCTCTCTCCCTCTCTCTCCCTCCGTCTCCCTCTCTCTCTCCCTCCCTCTCCGTCTCCCTCTCTCTCCCTCCCTCTCCGTCTCCCTCTCTCTCCCTCCCTCTCCGTCTCCCCCTCTCTCCCTCCCTCTCCGTCTCCCCCTCTCTCTCTCTCTCTGTCCGTCTCCCTCTCTCTCTCTACCTCTCTGTCTCCCTCTTGTCCCCTCTCTCTCCCTTTCCATCTCCCTCTCGCCCGCTCTCTCTCTCCCTCTCTCTCCCTCCGTCTCCCTCTCTCTCTCCCTCCCTCTCCGTCTCCCTCTCTCTCCCTCCCTCTCCGTCTCCCTCTCTCTCTCCCTCCCTCTCCGTCTCCCTCTCTCTCCCACCCTCTCCGTCTCCCTCTCTCTCCCTCCCTCTCCGTCTCCCTCTCTCTCCCTCCCTCTCCGTCTCCCCCTCTCTCCCTCCCTCTCCGTCTCCCCCTCTCTCTCTCTCTCTCTCCGTCTCCCTCTCTCTCTCTAACTCTCCGTCTCCCTCTTGTCCCCTCTCTCTCCCTTTCCATCTCCCTCTCGCCCCTCTCTCTCTCCCTCCCTCTCCTTCTCCCTCTGTCTCTCCCTCTCCGTCTCTCTCTCTCTCTCTCCCTCTCCGTCTCCCTCTCTCTCTCTCCCTCTCCGTCTCCTTCTCTCTCTCTCCCCCTCTCCGTCTCCCTCTCTCTCTCCCCTCTCTCTCATCTCCCTCCCCCTCTCTCCCTCTCTCTCACTCCCTCTCCGTCTCCCTATCTCTCCCTCTCTGTCTCCCCCTCTCTCCCTCTCTCTCCCTCCCTCTCCGTCTCCCTTTCTCTCCCTCCCTCTCCGTCTCCCTCTTGTCCACTCTCTCTCCCTTTCCATCTCCCTCTCGCCCCCTCTTTCCGTCTCCCTCTCTCTCTCTCCCTCTCCGTGTCCCTCTCTCTCTCTCTCTCTCCCTCTCCGTGTCCCTCTCTCTCTCTCCCTCTCCGTCTCCCTCTCTCTCTATCTCCCTCTTCGTCTCCCTCTTTCTCTCTCTCCCTCTCCGTCTCCCTCTCTCTCTCTCCCTCTCCGTCTCCTTCTCTCTCTCTCCCTCTCCGTCTCCCTCTCTCTCTCCCTCTCCGTCTCCCTCTCCGTCTCCCTCTTGTCCCCTCTCTCTCCCTCTCCATCTCCCTCTCACCCCCTCTCTCTCTCCCTCCCTCTCCGTCTCCCTCTCTCTCTCTCCCTCTCCGTTTCCCACTCTCTCCCTCCCTCTCCGTGTCCCTATCTCTCTCTCTCCCTCTCCGTCTCCCTCTCTCTCTCTCTCTCTCCCTCTCCGTGTCCCCCTCTCTCTCTCTCTCCGTCTCTCTCTCACTCCCTCTCCGTCTCCCTCTCTCTCCCTCACCGTCTCCCTCTCTCTCTCTCCCTCTCCGTCTCCCTCTCTCTCTCTCCCTCTCCATCTCACTCTCCATCTCCCTCTCGCCCCCTCTCTCTCCCTTTCCATCTCCCTCTCGCCCCTCTCTCTCTCCCTCCCTCTCCTTCTCCCTCTCTCTCTCCCTCTCCGTCTCTCTCTCTCTCTCTCCCTCTCCGTCTCCCTCTCTCTCTCTCCCTCTCCGTCTCCCTCTCTCTCTCTCCCCCTCTCCGTCTCCCTCTCTCTCCCTCTCTGTCTCCCCCTCTCTCCCTCTCTCTCCCTCCCTCTCCGTCTCCCTCTCTCTCCCTCCCTCTCCGTCTCCCTCTTGTCCACTCTCTCTCCCTTTCCATCTCCCTCTCGCCCCCTCTTTCCGTCTCCCTCTCTCTCTCTCCCTCTCCGTGTCCCTCTCTCTCTCCCTCTCCGTGTCCCTCTCTCTCTCTCCCTCTCCGTCACCCTCTCTCTCTATCTCCCTCTTCGTCTCCCTCTTTCTCTCTCTCCCTCTCCGTCTCCCTCTCTCTCTCTCCCTCTCCGTCTCCCTCTCTCTCTCTCCCTCTCCGTCTCCCTCTCTCTCTCCCTCTCCGTCTCCCTCTCCGTCTCCCTCTTGTCCCCTCTCTCTCCCTCTCCGTCTCCCTCTCTCTCTCTCTCTCTCCCTCTCCGTGTCCCCCTCTCTCTCTCTCTCCGTCTCTCTCTCACTCCCTCTCCGTCTCCCTCTCTCTCCCTCACCGTCTCCCTCTCTCTCTCTCCCTCTCCGTCTCCCTCTCTCTCTCTCCCTCTCCATCTCCCTCTCTCTCTCCCTTTCCATCTCCCTCTCGCCCCCTCTCTCTCTCTCTCTCCCTCTCCGTCTCCCTCTCTCTCCCTCCCTCCGTCTCCCTCTCTCAATCTCCCTCTCTGTCTCCCTCTCTCTCCCTCCCTCTCCGTCTCCCTCTTGTCCCCTCTCTCTTCCTTTCCATCTCCCTCTCGCCCCTCTCTCTCTCCCTCCCTGTCCGTCTCCCTCTCCGTCTCCCTCTCTCTCTCCCTCTCCGTCTCCCTCTCTCTCTCCCCCTCTCCGTCTACCTCTCTCTCTCTCTCTCTCTCTCCCTCTCCGTCTCCCTCTCTCTCTCTCCCTCTCCCTCTCTCCCTCTCCCTCTCCCTCTCCCTCTCCGTCTCCCTCTCTCTCTCTCCCTCTCCATCTCCGTCTCTCCCCCTCCCTCTCCGTCTCCCTCTTGTCCCCTCTCTCTCCCTTTCCATCTCCCTCTCGCCCGCTCTCTCTCTCCCTCTCTCTCCCTCCGTCTCCCTCTCTCTCTCCCTCCCTCTCCGTCTCCCTCTCTCTCCCTCCCTCTCCGTCTCCCTCTCTCTCCCTCCCTCTCCGTCTCCCCCTCTCTCCCTCCCTCTCCGTCTCCCCCTCTCTCTCTCTCTCTGTCCGTCTCCCTCTCTCTCTCTACCTCTCTGTCTCCCTCTTGTCCCCTCTCTCTCCCTTTCCATCTCCCTCTCGCCCGCTCTCTCTCTCCCTCTCTCTCCCTCCGTCTCCCTCTCTCTCTCCCTCCCTCTCCGTCTCCCTCTCTCTCCCTCCCTCTCCGTCTCCCTCTCTCTCTCCCTCCCTCTCCGTCTCCCTCTCTCTCCCTCCCTCTCCGTCTCCCTCTCTCTCCCTCCCTCTCCGTCTCCCTCTCTCTCCCTCCCTCTCCGTCTCCCCCTCTCTCCCTCCCTCTCCGTCTCCCCCTCTCTCTCTCTCTCTCTCCGTCTCCCTCTCTCTCTCTAACTCTCCGTCTCCCTCTTGTCCCCTCTCTCTCCCTTTCCATCTCCCTCTCGCCCCTCTCTCTCTCCCTCCCTTTCCTTCTCCCTCTCTCTCTCCCTCTCCGTCTCTCTCTCTCCCTCTCCGTCTCCCTCTCTCTCTCTCCCTCTCCGTCTCCTTCTCTCTCTCTCCCCCTCTCCGTCTCCCTCTCTCTCTCCCCTCTCTCTCATCTCCCTCCCCCTCTCTCCCTCTCTCTCACTCCCTCTCCGTCTCCCTATCTCTCCCTCTCTGTCTCCCCCTCTCTCCCTCTCTCTCCCTCCCTCTCCGTCTCCCTTTCTCTCCCTCCCTCTCCGTCTCCCTCTTGTCCACTCTCTCTCCCTTTCCATCTCCCTCTCGCCCCCTCTTTCCGTCTCCCTCTCTCTCTCTCCCTCTCCGTGTCCCTCTCTCTCTCTCTCTCTCCCTCTCCGTGTCCCTCTCTCTCTATCTCCCTCTTCGTCTCCCTCTTTCTCTCTCTCCCTCTCCGTCTCCCTCTCTCTCTCTCCCTCTCCGTCTCCCTCTCTCTCTCTCCCTCTCCGTCTCCCTCTCTCTCTCCCTCTCCGTCTCCCTCTCCGTCTCCCTCTTGTCCCCTCTCTCTCCCTCTCCATCTCCCTCTCGCCCCCTCTCTCTCTCCCTCCCTCTCCGTCTCCCTCTCTCTCTCTCCCTCTCCGTTTCCCACTCTCTCCCTCCCTCTCCGTGTCCCTATCTCTCTCTCTCCCTCTCCGTCTCCCTCTCTCTCTCTCTCTCTCCCTCTCCGTGTCCCCCTCTCTCTCTCTCTCCGTCTCTCTCTCACTCCCTCTCCGTCTCCCTCTCTCTCCCTCACCGTCTCCCTCTCTCTCTCTCCCTCTCCGTCTCCCTCTCTCTCTCTCCCTCTCCATCTCACTCTCCATCTCCCTCTCGCCCCCTCTCTCTCTCTCCCTCCCTCTCAGTCTCCCTCTCTGTCTCCCATTCCATCTCCCTCGCCCCTCTCTCTTTCTCCCTCTTCGTCTCCCTCTCTCTCCCTCCCTCTCCGTCTCCCTCTCTCTCTCTCCCTCTCCGTCTCCCTCTCTCTCTCTCTCTCTCTCTCCGTCTCCCTCTCTCTCCCTCCCCCTCCGTCTCCCTCTCTCTCCCTCTCCGTCTCCCTCTCTCTCTCTCTCTCTCTCCGTCTCCCTCTCTCTCCCTCCCTCTCCGTCTCCCTCTTGTCCCCTCTCTCTCCCTTTCCATCTCCCTCTCTCTCTCTCCCTCTCCGTCTCCCTCTCTCTCTCTCCCTCTCCGTCTCCCTCTCTCTCTCTCCCTCTCCATCTCCCTCTCTCTCTCCCTTTCCATCTCCCTCTCGCCCCCTCTCTCTCTCTCTCTCTCCCTCTCCGTCTCCCTCTCTCTCCGTCTCCCTCTCTCACTCTCCCTCTCTGTCTCCCTCTCTCTCCCTCCCTCTCCGTCTCCCTCTTGTCCCCTCTCTCTCCCTTTCCATCTCCCTCTCGCCCCCTCTCTCTCTCCCTCCCTCTCCGTCTCCCTCTCTCTCTCTCCCTCTCCGTCTCCCACTCTCTCCCTCCCTCTCCGTGTCCCTATCTCTCTCTCTCCCTCTCCGTCTCCCTCTCTCTCTCTCTCTCTCTCTCCATCTCCGTCTCCCTCTCTCTCTCTCTCTCCCTCTCTCTCTCACTCCCTCTCCGTCTCCCTCTCTCTCTCTCCCTCTCCGTCTCCCTCTCTCTCCCTCTCCGTCTCCCTCTCTCTCTCTCCCTCTCCATCTCACTCTCCATCTCCGTCTCCCCCTCTCTCTCTCTCTCTCTCCGTCTCCCTCTCTCTCTCTAACTCTCCGTCTCCCTCTTGTCCCCTCTCTCTCCCTTTCCATCTCCCTCTCGCCCCTCTCTCTCTCCCTCCCTTTCCTTCTCCCTCTCTCTCTCCCTCTCCGTCTCTCTCTCTCTCTCTCCCTCTCCGTCTCCCTCTCTCTCTCTCCCTCTCCGTCTCCTTCTCTCTCTCTCCCCCTCTCCGTCTCCCTCTCTCTCTCCCCTCTCTCTCATCTCCCTCCCCCTCTCTCCCTCTCTCTCACTCCCTCTCCGTCTCCCTATCTCTCCCTCTCTGTCTCCCCCTCTCTCCCTCTCTCTCCCTCCCTCTCCGTCTCCCTTTCTCTCCCTCCCTCTCCGTCTCCCTCTTGTCCACTCTCTCTCCCTTTCCATCTCCCTCTCGCCCCCTCTTTCCGTCTCCCTCTCTCTCTCTCCCTCTCCGTGTCCCTCTCTCTCTCTCTCTCTCCCTCTCCGTGTCCCTCTCTCTCTATCTCCCTCTTCGTCTCCCTCTTTCTCTCTCTCCCTCTCCGTCTCCCTCTCTCTCTCTCCCTCTCCGTCTCCCTCTCTCTCTCTCCCTCTCCGTCTCCCTCTCTCTCTCCCTCTCCGTCTCCCTCTCCGTCTCCCTCTTGTCCCCTCTCTCTCCCTCTCCATCTCCCTCTCGCCCCCTCTCTCTCTCCCTCCCTCTCCGTCTCCCTCTCTCTCTCTCCCTCTCCGTTTCCCACTCTCTCCCTCCCTCTCCGTGTCCCTATCTCTCTCTCTCCCTCTCCGTCTCCCTCTCTCTCTCTCTCTCTCCCTCTCCGTGTCCCCCTCTCTCTCTCTCTCCGTCTCTCTCTCACTCCCTCTCCGTCTCCCTCTCTCTCCCTCACCGTCTCCCTCTCTCTCTCTCCCTCTCCGTCTCCCTCTCTCTCTCTCCCTCTCCATCTCACTCTCCATCTCCCTCTCGCCCCCTCTCTCTCTCTCCCTCCCTCTCAGTCTCCCTCTCTGTCTCCCATTCCATCTCCCTCGCCCCTCTCTCTTTCTCCCTCTTCGTCTCCCTCTCTCTCCCTCCCTCTCCGTCTCCCTCTCTCTCTCTCCCTCTCCGTCTCCCTCTCTCTCTCTCTCTCTCTCTCCGTCTCCCTCTCTCTCCCTCCCCCTCCGTCTCCCTCTCTCTCCCTCTCCGTCTCCCTCTCTCTCTCTCTCTCTCTCCGTCTCCCTCTCTCTCCCTCCCTCTCCGTCTCCCTCTTGTCCCCTCTCTCTCCCTTTCCATCTCCCTCTCTCTCTCTCCCTCTCCGTCTCCCTCTCTCTCTCTCCCTCTCCGTCTCCCTCTCTCTCTCTCCCTCTCCATCTCCCTCTCTCTCTCCCTTTCCATCTCCCTCTCGCCCCCTCTCTCTCTCTCTCTCTCCCTCTCCGTCTCCCTCTCTCTCCGTCTCCCTCTCTCACTCTCCCTCTCTGTCTCCCTCTCTCTCCCTCCCTCTCCGTCTCCCTCTTGTCCCCTCTCTCTCCCTTTCCATCTCCCTCTCGCCCCCTCTCTCTCTCCCTCCCTCTCCGTCTCCCTCTCTCTCTCTCCCTCTCCGTCTCCCACTCTCTCCCTCCCTCTCCGTGTCCCTATCTCTCTCTCTCCCTCTCCGTCTCCCTCTCTCTCTCTCTCTCTCTCTCCATCTCCGTCTCCCTCTCTCTCTCTCTCTCCCTCTCTCTCTCACTCCCTCTCCGTCTCCCTCTCTCTCTCTCCCTCTCCGTCTCCCTCTCTCTCCCTCTCCGTCTCCCTCTCTCTCTCTCCCTCTCCATCTCACTCTCCATCTCCCTCTCGCCCCTCTCTCTTTCTCCCTCTTCGTCTCCCTCTCTCTCCCTCCCTCTCCGTCTCCCTCTCTCTCTCTCCCTCTCCGTCTCCCTCTCTCTCTCCCTCCCTCTCCAGCTCCCTCTCTCTCCCTCCCGCTCCGTCTCCCTCTCTCTCCCGTCCTCTACGTTTCCCTTGCCTCCTCTCCCTCTCCGTCTCCCTCTCTCTCTCTCTCTCCGTCTCCCTCTCTCTCCATCCCTCTCCGTCTCCCTCTCTCTCCCTCTCCGTCTCCCTCTCTCTCTCTCTCTCTCTCTCTCCGTCTCCCTCTCTCTCCCTCCCTCTCCGTCTCCCTCTTGTCCCCTCTCTCTCCCTTTCCATCTCCCTCTCTCTCTCTCCCTCTCCGTCTCCCTCTCTCTCTCTCCCTCTCCGTCTCCCTCTCTCTCTCTCCCTCTCCATCTCCCTCTCTCTCTCCCTTTCCATCTCCCTCTCGCCCCCTCTCTCTCTCTCTCTCCCTCTCTCTCCGTCTCCCTCTCTCACTCTCCCTCTCTGTCTCCCTCTCTCTCCCTCCCTCTCCGTCTCCCTCTTGTCCCCTCTCTCTTCCTTTCCACCTCCCTCTCGCCCCTCTCTCTCTCCCTCCCTGTCAGTCTCCCTCTCCGTCTCCCTCTCTCTCTCCCTCTCCGTCTCCCTCTCTCTCTCCCCCTCTCCGTCTACCTCTCTCTCTCTCTCTCTCTCCCTCTCCGTCTCCCTCTCTCTCTCTCCCTCTCCCTCTCTCCCTCTCCCTCTCCGTCTCCCTCTCTCTCTCTCCCTCTCCATCTCCCTCTCACCCCCTCCCTCTCCGTCTCCCTCTTGTCCCCTCTCTCTCCCTTTCCATCTCCCTCTCGCCCGCTCTCTCTCTCCTTCTCTCTCCCTCCGTCTCCCTCTCTCTCTCCCTCCCTCTCCGTCTCCCTCTCTCTCCCTCCCTCTCCGTCTCCCTCTCTCTCCCTCCCTCTCCGTCTCCCCCTCTCTCCCTCCCTCTCCGTCTCCCCCTCTCTCTCTCTCTGTCCGTCTCCCTCTCTCTCTCTACCTCTCCGTCTCCCTCTTGTCCCCTCTCTCTCCCTTTCCATCTCCCTCTCGCCCCTCTCTCTCTCCCTCCCTCTCCTTCTCCCTCTCTCTCTCCCTCTCCGTCTCTCTCTCTCTCTCTCCCTCTCCGTCTCCCTCTCTCCCTCTCCCTCTCCGTCTCCCTCTCTCTCTCTCCCTCTCCATCTCCCTCTCTCCCCCTCCCTCTCCGTCTCCCTCTTGTCCCCTCTCTCTCCCTTTCCATCTCCCTCTCGCCCGCTCTCTCTCTCCCTCTCCCTCCGTCTCCCTCTCTCTCTCCCTCCCTCTCCGTCTCCCTCTCTCTCCCTCCCTCTCCGTCTCCCTCTCTCTCCCTCCCTCTCCGTCTCCCCCTCTCTCCCTCCCTCTCCGTCTCCCCCTCTCTCTCTCTCTGTCCGTCTCCCTCTCTCTCTCTACCTCTCCGTCTCCCTCTTGTCCCCTCTCTCTCCCTTTCCATCTCCCTCTCGCCCCTCTCTCTCTCCCTCCCTCTCCTTCTCCCTCTCTCTCTCCCTCTCCGTCTCTCTCTCTCTCTCTCCCTCTCCGTCTCTCTCTCTCTCTCTCCCCCTCTCCGTCTCCCTCTCTCTCCCTCCCTCTCTCTCATCTCCCTTTTCCCCCCTCTCTCTCATCTCCCTCCCCCTCTCTCCCTCTCTCGCCCTCCCGCTCCGTCTCCCTCTCTCTCCCGTCCTCTACGTTTCCCTTGCCCCCTCTCCCTCCCTCCCTCTCTGTCACCCTCTCTCTCCCTACCCCTCCGTCTCCCTCTCTCTCCCTCTCTGTCTCCCCCTCTCTCCCCTCTCTCCCTCCCTCTCCGTCTCCCTCTTGTCCACTCTCTCTCCTTTTCCATCTCCCTCTCGCCCCCTCTCTCTCTCCCTCCCTCTCCGTCTCCCTCTCTCTCTCTCCCTCGCCGTCTTCCTCTCCGTCTCCGTCTTGTCCCCTCTCTCTCCCTTTCCATCTCCCTCTCGCCCCCTCTTTCCGTCTCCCTCTCTCTCTCTCCCTCTCCGTCTCCCTCTCTCTCTCTCTCTCTCCCTCTCCGTGTCCCTCTCTCTCTCTCCCTCTCCGTCTCCCTCTCTCTCTCTCTCCCTCTTCGTCTCCCTCTTTCTCTCTCTCCCTCTCCATCTCCCTCTCTCTCTCTCCCTCTCCGTCTCCCTCTCTCTCTCTCCCTCTCCGTCTCCCTCTCTCTCTCCCTCTCCGTCTCCCTCTCCGTCTCCCTCTTGTCCCCTCTCTCTCCCTTTCCATCTCCCTCTCGCCCCCTCTCTCTCTCCCTCCCTCTCCGTCTCCCTCTCTCTCTCTCCCTCTCCGTCTCCTTCTCTCGCCCTCCCTCTCCGTGTCCCTTATCTCTCTCTCTCCCTCTCCGTCTCCCTCTCTCTCTCTCTCTCTCCCTCTCCGTGTCCCTCTCTCTCTCTCTCCCTCTCTCTCTCACTCCCTCTCTGTCTCCCTCTCTCTCTCTCCCTCTCCGTCTCCCTCTCTCTCTCTCCCTCTCCATCTCCCTCTCTCTCTCTCCCTCTCCATCTCACTCTCCATCTCCCTCTCGCCCCCTCTCTCTCTCTCCCTCCCTCTCCGTCTCCCTCTCTGTCTCCCATTCCATCTCCCTCTCGCCCCTCTCTCTTTCTCCCTCTTCGTCTCCCTCTCTCTCCATCCCTCTCCGTCTCCCTCTCTCTCTCTACCTCTCCGTCTCCCTCTCTCTCTCGAACATAGAACATTGAACAATACAGCGCAGTACAGGCCCTTCGGCCCACGATGTTGCACCGAAACAAAAGCCATCTAACCTACACTATGCCATTATCATCCATATGTTTATCCAATAAACTTTTAAATGCCCTCAATGTTGGCGAGTTCACTGCTGTAGCAGGTAGGGCATTCCACGGCCTCACTACTCTTTGCGTAAAGAACCTACCTCTGACCTCTGTCCTATATCTATTACCCCTCAGTTTAAAGCTATGTCCCCCTCGTGCCAGCCATATTCATCCACGGGAGAAGGCTCTCACTGTGCACCCTATACAACCCCCTGATCATTCTCTCCCTCTCCGTCTCCCTCTCTCTCCCCCCCTCTCCATCTCCCTTTCCCCCCCCTCTCTCTCATCTCTCTCTCACTCTCTCGCTCCCTCTTACTCCCTCCCCCCTCTGACTCCCTCTCTCTCTTCCACACTTTCTCTCTCTCTCTCTCTCTCTCTCCCTCTCCGTGTCCCTCTCTCTCTCTCTCTCCCTCTCCGTCTCCCTCTCTCTCTCTCCCTCTCCGTCTCCCTCTCTCTCTCTCCCTCTCCGTCTCCCTCTCTCTCTCTCTCCCTCTCCGTCTCCCTCTTTCTCTCTCTCCCTCTCCGTCTCCCTCTCTCTCTCTCCTTCTCCGTCTCCCTCTCTCTATCTCCCTCTCCGTCTCCCTCTCTCTCTCTCCCTCTCCGTCTCCCTCTCCGTCTCCCTCTTATCCCCTCTCTCTCCCTTTCCATCTCCCTCTCGCCCCCTCTCTCTCTCCCTCCCTCTCCGTCTCCCTCTCTCTCTCTCCCTCTCCGTCTCCTTCTCTCGCCCTCCCTCTCCGTGTCCCTCTCTCTCTCTCTCCCTCTCCGTCTCCCTCTCTCTCTCTCTCTCTCTCCCTCTCCGTGTCCCTCTCTCTCTCTCTCTCCCTCTCCGTCTCCCTCTCTCTCTCTCCCTCTCCGTCTCCCTCTCTCTCTCTCCCTCTCCGTCTCCCTCTCTCTCTCTCCCTCTCCATCTCACTCTCCATCTCCCTCTCGCCCCCTCTCTCTCTCTCCCTCCCTCTCCGTCTCCCTCTCTGTCTCCCATTCCATCTCCCTCTCGCCCCTCTCTCTTTCTCCCTCTTCGTCTCCCTCTCTCTCCCTCCCTCTCCGTCTCCCTCTCTCTCTCTCCCTCTCCGTCTCCCTCTCTCTCTCCCTCCCTCTCCAGCTCCCTCTCTCTCCCTCCCTCTCCGTCTCCCTCTCTCTCCCTCCCTCTCCGTCTCCCTCTCTCTCCCTCTCCGTCTCCCTCTCTCTCTCTCTCTCTCTCCGTCTCCCTCTCTCTCCCTCCCTCTCTCTCCGTCTCCCTCTCTCTCCCTCCCTCTCCGTCTCCCTCTTGTCCCCCCTCTCTCCCTTTCCATCTCCCTCTCTCTCTCTCCCTCTCCGTCTCCCTCTCTCTCTCTCCCTCTCCATCTCCCTCTCCGTCTCCCTCTTGTCCCCCTCTCTACCCCTTTCCATCTCCCTCTTGCCCCCTCTCTCTCTCCCTCCCTCTCCGTCTCCCTCTCTCTCTCTTCCTCACTCTCTGGCTCTCCCACTCCGTCTCCCTCTCTCTCTCTCTCCCTCTCCGTCTCCCTCTCTCTCTCTCTCCCTCTCCATCTCCCCCTCTCTCCCCCTTTCCATCTCCCTCTCGCCACCTCTCTCTCTCTCCCTCCCTCTCCGTCTCCCTCTCTCTCTCTCGCTTTCCATCTCCCTCTCGCCCCTCTCTCTCTCTCCCTCTCCGTCTCCCTCTCTCTCCCTCCCTCTCCGTCTCCCTCTCTCTCTCTCCCTCTCCGTCTCCCTCTCTCTCCCTCCCTCTCCGTATCCCTCTTGTCCCCTCTCTCTTCCTTTCCATCTCCCTCTCGCCCCTCTCTCTCCCCCTCCCTCTCCGTCTCCCTCTCTCTCTCCCTCTCCGTCTCCCTCTCTCTCTCTCCCTCTCCGTCTCCCTCTCTCTCTCTCCCTCTCCGTCTCCCTCTCTCTCTCTCCCTCTCTGTCTCCCTCTCTCTCTCTCTCTCTCTCTCTCTGCCTCTCCATCTCCCTCTCTCTCTCTCCCTCGCCGTCTCCCTCTCTCACTCTCCCTCTCCGTCTCCCTCTCTCTCCCTCCCTCTCCGTCTCCCTCTTGTCCCCTCTCTCTCCCTTTCCATCTCTCTCTCGCCCCCTCTCTCTCCCACTCTCTCCCTCTCCGTCTCCCTCTCTGTCTCCCATTCCATCTCCCTCGCCCCTCTCTCTTTCTCCCTCTTCGTCTCCCTCTCTCTCCCTCCCTCTCCGTCTCCCTCTCTCTCTCTCCCTCTCCGTCTCCCTCTCTCTCTCTCTCTCTCTCTCCGTCTCCCTCTCTCTCCCTCCCCCTCCGTCTCCCTCTCTCTCCCTCTCCGTCTCCCTCTCTCTCTCTCTCTCTCTCCGTCTCCCTCTCTCTCCCTCCCTCTCCGTCTCCCTCTTGTCCCCTCTCTCTCCCTTTCCATCTCCCTCTCTCTCTCTCCCTCTCCGTCTCCCTCTCTCTCTCTCCCTCTCCGTCTCCCTCTCTCTCTCTCCCTCTCCATCTCCCTCTCTCTCTCCCTTTCCATCTCCCTCTCGCCCCCTCTCTCTCTCTCTCTCTCCCTCTCCGTCTCCCTCTCTCTCCGTCTCCCTCTCTCACTCTCCCTCTCTGTCTCCCTCTCTCTCCCTCCCTCTCCGTCTCCCTCTTGTCCCCTCTCTCTCCCTTTCCATCTCCCTCTCGCCCCCTCTCTCTCTCCCTCCCTCTCCGTCTCCCTCTCTCTCTCTCCCTCTCCGTCTCCCACTCTCTCCCTCCCTCTCCGTGTCCCTATCTCTCTCTCTCCCTCTCCGTCTCCCTCTCTCTCTCTCTCTCTCTCTCCATCTCCGTCTCCCTCTCTCTCTCTCTCTCCCTCTCTCTCTCACTCCCTCTCCGTCTCCCTCTCTCTCTCTCCCTCTCCGTCTCCCTCTCTCTCCCTCTCCGTCTCCCTCTCTCTCTCTCCCTCTCCATCTCACTCTCCATCTCCCTCTCGCCCCTCTCTCTTTCTCCCTCTTCGTCTCCCTCTCTCTCCCTCCCTCTCCGTCTCCCTCTCTCTCTCTCCCTCTCCGTCTCCCTCTCTCTCTCCCTCCCTCTCCAGCTCCCTCTCTCTCTCTCCCTCTCCGTCTCCCTCTCTCTCTCTCTCCCTCTTCGTCTCCCTCTTTCTCTCTCTCCCTCTCCATCTCCCTCTCTCTCTCTCCCTCTCCGTCTCCCTCTCTCTCTCTCCCTCTCCGTCTCCCTCTCTCTCTCCCTCTCCGTCTCCCTCTCCGTCTCCCTCTTGTCCCCTCTCTCTCCCTTTCCATCTCCCTCTCGCCCCCTCTCTCTCTCCCTCCCTCTCCGTCTCCCTCTCTCTCTCTCCCTCTCCGTCTCCTTCTCTCGCCCTCCCTCTCCGTGTCCCTATCTCTCTCTCTCCCTCTCCGTCTCCCTCTCTCTCTCTCTCTCTCCCTCTCCGTGTCCCTCTCTCTCTCTCTCCCTCTCTCTCTCACTCCCTCTCTGTCTCCCTCTCTCTCTCTCCCTCTCCGTCTCCCTCTCTCTCTCTCCCTCTCCATCTCCCTCTCTCTCTCTCCCTCTCCATCTCACTCTCCATCTCCCTCTCGCCCCCTCTCTCTCTCTCCCTCCCTCTCCGTCTCCCTCTCTGTCTCCCATTCCATCTCCCTCTCGCCCCTCTCTCTTTCTCCCTCTTCGTCTCCCTCTCTCTCCATCCCTCTCCGTCTCCCTCTCTCTCTCTACCTCTCCGTCTCCCTCTCTCTCTAGAACATAGAACATAGAACAATACAGCGCAGTACAGGCCCTTCGGCCCACGATGTTGCACCGAAACAAAAGCCATCTAACCTACACTATGCCATTATCATCCATATGTTTATCCAATAAACTTTTAAATGCCCTCAATGTTGGCGAGTTCACTACTGTAGCAGGTAGGGCATTCCACGGCCTCACTACTCTTTGCGTAGAGAACCTACCTCTGACCTCTGTCCTATATCTATTATCCCTCAGTTTAAAGCTATGTCCCCTCGTGCCAGCCATATTCATCCGCGGGAGAAGGCTCTCACTGTGCACCCTATACAACCCCCTGATCATTCTCTCCCTCTCCGTCTCCCTCTCTCTCCCCCCCTCTCCATCTCCCTTTCCCCCCCCTCTCTCTCATCTCTCTCTCACTCTCTCGCTCCCTCTTACTCCCTCCCCCCTCTGACTCCCTCTCTCTCTTCCACACTTTCTCTCTCTCTCTCTCTCTCTCTCCCTCTCCGTGTCCCTCTCTCTCTCTCTCTCCCTCTCCGTCTCCCTCTCTCTCTCTCCCTCTCCGTCTCCCTCTCTCTCTCTCCCTCTCCGTCTCCCTCTCTCTCTCTCTCCCTCTCCGTCTCCCTCTTTCTCTCTCTCCCTCTCCGTCTCCCTCTCTCTCTCTCCTTCTCCGTCTCCCTCTCTCTATCTCCCTCTCCGTCTCCCTCTCTCTCTCTCCCTCTCCGTCTCCCTCTCCGTCTCCCTCTTATCCCCTCTCTCTCCCTTTCCATCTCCCTCTCGCCCCCTCTCTCTCTCCCTCCCTCTCCGTCTCCCTCTCTCTCTCTCCCTCTCCGTCTCCTTCTCTCGCCCTCCCTCTCCGTGTCCCTCTCTCTCTCTCTCCCTCTCCGTCTCCCTCTCTCTCTCTCTCTCTCTCCCTCTCCGTGTCCCTCTCTCTCTCTCTCTCCCTCTCCGTCTCCCTCTCTCTCTCTCCCTCTCCGTCTCCCTCTCTCTCTCTCCCTCTCCGTCTCCCTCTCTCTCTCTCCCTCTCCATCTCACTCTCCATCTCCCTCTCGCCCCCTCTCTCTCTCTCCCTCCCTCTCCGTCTCCCTCTCTGTCTCCCATTCCATCTCCCTCTCGCCCCTCTCTCTTTCTCCCTCTTCGTCTCCCTCTCTCTCCCTCCCTCTCCGTCTCCCTCTCTCTCTCTCCCTCTCCGTCTCCCTCTCTCTCTCCCTCCCTCTCCAGCTCCCTCTCTCTCCCTCCCTCTCCGTCTCCCTCTCTCTCCCTCCCTCTCCGTCTCCCTCTCTCTCCCTCTCCGTCTCCCTCTCTCTCTCTCTCTCTCTCCGTCTCCCTCTCTCTCCCTCCCTCTCTCTCCGTCTCCCTCTCTCTCCCTCCCTCTCCGTCTCCCTCTTGTCCCCCCTCTCTCCCTTTCCATCTCCCTCTCTCTCTCTCCCTCTCCGTTTCCCTCTCTCTCTCTCCCTCTCCATCTCCCTCTCCGTCTCACTCTTGTCCCCTCTCTACCCCTTTCCATCTCCCTCTTGCCCCCTCTCTCTCTCCCTCCCTCTCCGTCTCCCTCTCTCTCTCTTCCTCACTCTCTGGCTCTCCCACTCCGTCTCCCTCTCTCTCTCTCTCCCTCTCCGTCTCCCTCTCTCTCTCTCTCCCTCTCCATCTCCCCCTCTCTCCCCCTTTCCATCTCCCTCTCGCCACCTCTCTCTCTCTCCCTCCCTCTCCGTCTCCCTCTCTCTCTCTCGCTTTCCATCTCCCTCTCGCCCCTCTCTCTCTCTCCCTCTCCGTCTCCCTCTCTCTCCCTCCCTCTCCGTCTCCCTCTCTCTCTCTCCCTCTCCGTCTCCCTCTCTCTCCCTCCCTCTCCGTATCCCTCTTGTCCCCTCTCTCTTCCTTTCCATCTCCCTCTCGCCCCTCTCTCTCCCCCTCCCTCTCCGTCTCCCTCTCTCTCTCCCTCTCCGTCTCCCTCTCTCTCTCTCCCTCTCCGTCTCCCTCTCTCTCTCTCCCTCTCCGTCTCCCTCTCTCTCTCTCCCTCTCTGTCTCCCTCTCTCTCTCTCTCTCTCTCTCTCTCCCTCTCCATCTCCCTCTCTATCTCTCCCTCGCCGTCTCCCTCTCTCACTCTCCCTCTCCGTCTCCCTCTCTCTCCCTCCCTCTCCGTCTCCCTCTTGTCCCCTCTCTCTCCCTTTCCATCTCTCTCTCGCCCCCTCTCTCTCCCTCTCTCTCCCTCTCCGTCTCCCTCTCTCTCTCCCTCCCTCTCCGTCTCCCTCTCTCTGCCTCCCACTCCGTCTCCCTGTCCCTCCCTCCCTCTCCGTCTCCCTCTCTCTCTCTCTCCCTCTCCGTCTCCCTCTCTCTCTCTACCTCTCCGTCTCCCTCTCTCTCTCTCTCTCTCCGTCTCCCTCTCTCTCCCTCCCTCTCCGTCTCCCTCTTGTCCCCTCTCTCTCCCTTTCCATCTCCCTCTCGCCCCTCTCTCTCTCCCTCCCTCTCCTTCTCCCTCTCTCTCCCCCTCTCCGTCTCCCTCTCTGTCTCTCCCTCTCCGTCTCCCTCTCTCTCTCTCCCTCTCCGTCTCCCTCTCTCTCCCTCCCTCTCCGTCTCCGTCTTGTCCCCTCTGTCTCCCTTTCCATTTCCCTCTCGCCCCCTCGCTCTCTCTCTCTCCCTCTCCGTCTCCCTCTCTCTCCCTCTCTCTCATCTCCCTCCCCCTCTCTCCCTCGCTCTCCCTCCCTCTCCGTCTCCCTCTCTCTCCCGTCCTCTCCATTTCCCTCGCCACCTCTCCCTCCCTCCCTCTCTGTCTCCCTCTCTCTCCCTACCGCACCGTCTCCCTCTCTCTCCCTCTCTGTCTCCCCCTCTCTCCCGCTCTCTCCCTCCCTCTCCGTCTCCCTCTCTCTCCCTCCCTCTCCGTCTCCCTCTTCTCCCCTCTCTCTCCCTTTCCATCTCCCTCTCGCCCCCTCTCTCTCTCCCTCTCTCCCTCTCCCTCTCCCTCCCTCTCTCTCCCTCTCCCTCCCTCTCTCTCCCACTCCCTCCCTCCCTCTCTGTCTCCCCCTCCATCCCTCTCTCTCCCACCCTCTCCGTCTCCCTCCATCCCCTCTCTCTCCCTCTCCGTCCCCCTCTTGCCCCTCTGTCTCACTCTCCCTCCCTCTCCATCTCCCTCTTGCCCCCTCTCCCTGCCTCTCCGTCTCCCTCTCTCTCTCTCTCCCTCCCTCTCTGTCTCCCTCTCTGTCTCTCCCTCTCTGTCTCCCTCTCCCTCTCTCCCTCTCCTTCTCCCTCTCTCTCTCTCACTCTCCATCTCCCTCTCTCTCTCCCTCTCCGTGTCTCTCTCTCTCTCTCTCTCCCTCTCCGTCTCTCTCTCTCTAACTCTCTCTCACTCTCTGTCTCCCTCTCTCTACCTCCCTCTCCGTGTCCCTCTCTCTCCCTCTCTCTCTCTCTCTCCCTCTCCGTGTCCCTCTCTCGCTCACCCTCTCCGTCTCCCACTCTCTCTCTCCCTCTCCGTCTCCCTCTCTCTCTCTCTCCCTCTCCGTCTCCCTCTCTCTCTCTCCCTCTCCGTCTACCTCTCTCTCTCTCCCTCTCCGTCTCTCTCTCTCTCTCCCTCTCCGTGTCCCTCTCTCTCTCTCCCTCTCCGTCTCCCTCTCTCTCTCTCCCTCTCCGTCTCCCTCTCTCTCTCTCCCTCTCCATATCCCTCTCTCTCTCCCTTTCCATCTCCCTCTCGCCCCCCCTCTACCTCTCTCTCTCCCTCTCCGTCTCCCTCTCTCTCCCTCCCTCTCCCTCTCCCTCTCTCTCTCTCCCTCTCTGTCTCCCTCTCTCTCCCTCCCTCTCCGTCTCCCTCTTGTCCCCTCTCTCTTCCTTTCCATCTCCCTCTCGCCCCTCTCTCTCTCCCTCCCTGTCCGTCTCCCTCTCCGTCTCCCTCTCTCTCTCCCTCTCCGTCTCCCTCTCTCTCTCCCCCTCTCCGTCTACCTCTCTCTCTCTCTCTCTCTCTCTCTCTCCCTCTCCGTCTCCCTCTCTCTCTCTCCCTCTCCCTCTCTCCCTCTCCCTCTCCCTCTCCGTCTCCCTCTCTCTCTCTCCCTCTCCGTCTCCCTCTCTCCCCCTCCCTCACCGTCTCCCTCTTGTCCCCACTCTCTCCCTTTCCATCTCCCTCTCGCCCGCTCTCTCTCTCCCTCTCTCTCCGTCTCCCTCTCTCTCTCCCTCCCTCTCCGTCTCCCTCTCTTTCCCTCCCTCTCCGTCTCCCTCTCTCTCCCTCCCTCTCCGTCTCCCCCTCTCTCCCTCCCTCTCCGTCTCCCCCCCTCTCTCTCTCTCTCCGTCTCCCTCTCTCTCTCTACCTCTCCGTCTCCCTCTTGTCCTCTCTCTCTCCATTTCCATCTCCCTCTCGCCCCTCTCTCTCTCCATTTCCATCTCCCTCTCGCCCCTCTCTCTCTCCCTCCCTCTCCTTCTCCCTCTCTCTCTCCCTCTCCGTCTCTCTCTCTCTCTCTCCCTCTCCGTCTCCCTCTCTCCCTCTCCCTCTCCGTCTCCCTCTCTCTCTCTCCCTCTCCATCTCCCTCTCTCCCCCTCCCTCTCCGTCTCCCTCTTGTCCCCTCTCTCTCCCTTTCCATCTCCCTCTCGCCCGCTCTCTCTCTCCCTCTCCCTCCGTCTCCCTCTCTCTCTCCCTCCCTCTCCGTCTCCCTCTCTCTCCCTCCCTCTCCGTCTCCCTCTCTCTCCCTCCCTCTCCGTCTCCCCCTCTCTCCCTCCCTCTCCGTCTCCCCCTCTCTCTCTCTCTGTCCGTCTCCCTCTCTCTCTCTACCTCTCCGTCTCCCTCTTGTCCCCTCTCTCTCCCTTTCCATCTCCCTCTCGCCCCTCTCTCTCTCCCTCCCTCTCCTTCTCCCTCTCTCTCTCCCTCTCCGTCTCTCTCTCTCTCTGTCCCTCTCCGTCTCTCTCTCTCTCTCTCCCCCTCTCCGTCTCCCTCTCTCTCCCTCCCTCTCTCTCATCTCCCTTTTCCCCCCTCTCTCTCATCTCCCTCCCCCTCTCTCCCTCTCTCGCCCTCCCGCTCCGTCTCCCTCTCTCTCCCGTCCTCTACGTTTCCCTTGCCCCCTCTCCCTCCCTCCCTCTCTGTCACCCTCTCTCTCCCTACCCCTCCGTCTCCCTCTCTCTCCCTCTCTGTCTCCCCCTCTCTCCCCTCTCTCCCTCCCTCTCCGTCTCCCTCTTGTCCACTCTCTCTCCTTTTCCATCTCCCTCTCGCCCCCTCTCTCTCTCCCTCCCTCTCCGTCTCCCTCTCTCTCTCTCCCTCGCCGTCTTCCTCTCCGTCTCCGTCTTGTCCCCTCTCTCTCCCTTTCCATCTCCCTCTCGCCCCCTCTTTCCGTCTCCCTCTCTCTCTCTCCCTCTCCGTCTCCCTCTCTCTCTCTCTCTCTCCCTCTCCGTGTCCCTCTCTCTCTCTCCCTCTCCGTCTCCCTCTCTCTCTCTCTCCCTCTTCGTCTCCCTCTTTCTCTCTCTCCCTCTCCATCTCCCTCTCTCTCTCTCCCTCTCCGTCTCCCTCTCTCTCTCTCCCTCTCCGTCTCCCTCTCTCTCTCCCTCTCCGTCTCCCTCTCCGTCTCCCTCTTGTCCCCTCTCTCTCCCTTTCCATCTCCCTCTCGCCCCCTCTCTCTCTCCCTCCCTCTCCGTCTCCCTCTCTCTCTCTCCCTCTCCGTCTCCTTCTCTCGCCCTCCCTCTCCGTGTCCCTATCTCTCTCTCTCCCTCTCCGTCTCCCTCTCTCTCTCTCTCTCTCCCTCTCCGTGTCCCTCTCTCTCTCTCTCCCTCTCTCTCTCACTCCCTCTCTGTCTCCCTCTCTCTCTCTCCCTCTCCGTCTCCCTCTCTCTCTCTCCCTCTCCATCTCCCTCTCTCTCTCTCCCTCTCCATCTCACTCTCCATCTCCCTCTCGCCCCCTCTCTCTCTCTCCCTCCCTCTCCGTCTCCCTCTCTGTCTCCCATTCCATCTCCCTCTCGCCCCTCTCTCTTTCTCCCTCTTCGTCTCCCTCTCTCTCCATCCCTCTCCGTCTCCCTCTCTCTCTCTACCTCTCCGTCTCCCTCTCTCTCTCGAACATAGAACATTGAACAATACAGCGCAGTACAGGCCCTTCGGCCCACGATGTTGCACCGAAACAAAAGCCATCTAACCTACACTATGCCATTATCATCCATATGTTTATCCAATAAACTTTTAAATGCCCTCAATGTTGGCGAGTTCACTGCTGTAGCAGGTAGGGCATTCCACGGCCTCACTACTCTTTGCGTAAAGAACCTACCTCTGACCTCTGTCCTATATCTATTACCCCTCAGTTTAAAGCTATGTCCCCTCGTGCCAGCCATATTCATCCGCGGGAGAAGGCTCTCACTGTGCACCCTATACAACCCCCTGATCATTCTCTCCCTCTCCGTCTCCCTCTCTCTCCCCCCCTCTCCATCTCCCTTTCCCCCCCCTCTCTCTCATCTCTCTCTCACTCTCTCGCTCCCTCTTACTCCCTCCCCCCTCTGACTCCCTCTCTCTCTTCCACACTTTCTCTCTCTCTCTCTCTCTCTCTCCCTCTCCGTGTCCCTCTCTCTCTCTCTCTCCCTCTCCGTCTCCCTCTCTCTCTCTCCCTCTCCGTCTCCCTCTCTCTCTCTCCCTCTCCGTCTCCCTCTCTCTCTCTCTCCCTCTCCGTCTCCCTCTTTCTCTCTCTCCCTCTCCGTCTCCCTCTCTCTCTCTCCTTCTCCGTCTCCCTCTTTCTCTCTCTCCCTCTCCGTCTCCCTCTCTCTCTCTCCCTCTCCGTCTCCCTCTCCGTCTCCCTCTTATCCCCTCTCTCTCCCTTTCCATCTCCCTCTCGCCCCCTCTCTCTCTCCCTCCCTCTCCGTCTCCCTCTCTCTCTCTCCCTCTCCGTCTCCTTCTCTCGCCCTCCCTCTCCGTGTCCCTCTCTCTCTCTCTCCCTCTCCGTCTCCCTCTCTCTCTCTCTCTCTCTCCCTCTCCGTGTCCCTCTCTCTCTCTCTCTCCCTCTCCGTCTCCCTCTCTCTCTCTCCCTCTCCGTCTCCCTCTCTCTCTCTCCCTCTCCGTCTCCCTCTCTCTCTCTCCCTCTCCATCTCACTCTCCATCTCCCTCTCGCCCCCTCTCTCTCTCTCCCTCCCTCTCCGTCTCCCTCTCTGTCTCCCATTCCATCTCCCTCTCGCCCCTCTCTCTTTCTCCCTCTTCGTCTCCCTCTCTCTCCCTCCCTCTCCGTCTCCCTCTCTCTCTCTCCCTCTCCGTCTCCCTCTCTCTCTCCCTCCCTCTCCAGCTCCCTCTCTCTCCCTCCCTCTCCGTCTCCCTCTCTCTCCCTCCCTCTCCGTCTCCCTCTCTCTCCCTCTCCGTCTCCCTCTCTCTCTCTCTCTCTCTCCGTCTCCCTCTCTCTCCCTCCCTCTCTCTCCGTCTCCCTCTCTCTCCCTCCCTCTCCGTCTCCCTCTTGTCCCCCCTCTCTCCCTTTCCATCTCCCTCTCTCTCTCTCCCTCTCCGTCTCCCTCTCTCTCTCTCCCTCTCCATCTCCCTCTCCGTCTCCCTCTTGTCCCCTCTCTACCCCTTTCCATCTCCCTCTTGCCCCCTCTCTCTCTCCCTCCCTCTCCGTCTCCCTCTCTCTCTCTTCCTCACTCTCTGGCTCTCCCACTCCGTCTCCCTCTCTCTCTCTCTCCCTCTCCGTCTCACTCTCTCTCTCTCTCCCTCTCCATCTCCCCCTCTCTCCCCCTTTCCATCTCCCTCTCGCCACCTCTCTCTCTCTCCCTCCCTCTCCGTCTCCCTCTCTCTCTCTCGCTTTCCATCTCCCTCTCGCCCCTCTCTCTCTCTCCCTCTCCGTCTCCCTCTCTCTCCCTCCCTCTCCGTCTCCCTCTCTCTCTCTCCCTCTCCGTCTCCCTCTCTCTCCCTCCCTCTCCGTATCCCTCTTGTCCCCTCTCTCTTCCTTTCCATCTCCCTCTCGCCCCTCTCTCTCCCCCTCCCTCTCCGTCTCCCTCTCTCTCTCCCTCTCCGTCTCCCTCTCTCTCTCTCCCTCTCCGTCTCCCTCTCTCTCTCTCCCTCTCCGTCTCCCTCTCTCTCTCTCCCTCTCTGTCTCCCTCTCTCTCTCTCTCTCTCTCTCTCTGCCTCTCCATCTCCCTCTCTCTCTCTCCCTCGCCGTCTCCCTCTCTCACTCTCCCTCTCCGTCTCCCTCTCTCTCCCTCCCTCTCCGTCTCCCTCTTGTCCCCTCTCTCTCCCTTTCCATCTCTCTCTCGCCCCCTCTCTCTCCCTCTCTCTCCCTCTCCGTCTCCCTCTCTCTCTCCCTCCCTCTCCGTCTCCCTCTCTCTGCCTCCCACTCCGTCTCCCTGTCCCTCCCTCCCTCTCCGTCTCCCTCTCTCTCTCTCTCCCTCTCCGTCTCCCTCTCTCTCTCTACCTCTCCGTCTCCCTCTCTCTCTCTCTCTCTCCGTCTCCCTCTCTCTCCCTCCCTCTCCGTCTCCCTCTTGTCCCCTCTCTCTCCCTTTCCATCTCCCTCTCGCCCCTCTCTCTCTCCCTCCCTCTCCTTCTCCCTCTCTCTCCCCCTCTCCGTCTCCCTCTCTGTCTCTCCCCCTCCGTCTCCCTCTCTCTCTCTCCCTCTCCGTCTCCCTCTCTCTCCCTCCCTCTCCGTCTCCGTCTTGTCCCCTCTGTCTCCCTTTCCATTTCCCTCTCGCCCCCTCGCTCTCTCTCTCTCCCTCTCCGTCTCCCTCTCTCTCCCTCTCTCTCATCTCCCTCCCCCTCTCTCCCTCGCTCTCCCTCCCTCTCCGTCTCCCTCTCTCTCCCGTCCTCTCCATTTCCCTCGCCACCTCTCCCTCCCTCCCTCTCTGTCTCCCTCTCTCTCCCTACCGCACCGTCTCCCTCTCTCTCCCTCTCTGTCTCCCCCTCTCTCCCGCTCTCTCCCTCCCTCTCCGTCTCCCTCTCTCTCCCTCCCTCTCCGTCTCCCTCTTGTCCCCTCTCTCTCACTTTCCATCTCCCTCTCGCCCCCTCTCTCTCTCCCTCTCTCCCTCTCCCTCTCCCTCCCTCTCTCTCCCTCTCCCTCCCTCTCTCTCCCACTCCCTCCCTCCCTCTCTGTCTCCCCCTCCATCCCTCTCTCTCCCACCCTCTCCGTCTCCCTCCTTCCCCTCTCTCTCCCTCTCCGTCCCCCTCTTGCCCCTCTGTCTCTCTCTCCCTCCCTCTCCATCTCCCTCTTGCCCCCTCTCCCTGCCTCTCCGTCTCCCTCTCTCTCTCTCTCCCTCCCTCTCTGTCTCCCTCTCCCTCTCTCCCTCTCCTTCTCCCTCTCTCTCTCTCACTCTCCATCTCCCTCTCTCTCTCCCTCTCCGTGTCTCTCTCTCTCTCTCTCTCCCTCTCCGTCTCTCTCTCTCTAACTCTCTCTCACTCTCTGTCTCCCTCTCTCTACCTCCCTCTCCGTGTCCCTCTCTCTCCCTCTCTCTCTCTCTCTCCCTCTCCGTGTCCCTCTCTCGCTCACCCTCTCCGTCTCCCACTCTCTCTCTCCCTCTCCGTCT
Source organism: Scyliorhinus torazame (assembly GCF_047496885.1). Classification (NCBI taxonomy): domain Eukaryota; kingdom Metazoa; phylum Chordata; class Chondrichthyes; order Carcharhiniformes; family Scyliorhinidae; genus Scyliorhinus; species Scyliorhinus torazame. The sequence continues at coordinate 30,943 of NW_027308363.1, read as the reverse complement.
CCCTCTCTCTCTCTCTCCCTCTCCGTCTCCCTCTCTCTCTCTCCCTCTCCGTCTACCTCTCTCTCTCTCCCTCTCCGTCTCTCTCTCTCTCTCCCTCTCCGTGTCCCTCTCTCTCTCTCCCTCTCCGTCTCCCTCTCTCTCTCTCCCTCTCCGTCTCCCTCTCTCTCTCTCCCTCTCCATATCCCTCTCTCTCTCCCTTTCCATCTCCCTCTCGCCCCCCCTCTACCTCTCTCTCTACCTCTCCGTCTCCCTCTCTCTCCCTCCCTCTCCCTCTCCCTCTCTCTCTCTCCCTCTCTGTCTCCCTCTCTCTCCCTCCCTCTCCGTCTCCCTCTTGTCCCCTCTCTCTTCCTTTCCATCTCCCTCTCGCCCCTCTCTCTCTCCCTCCCTCTCCGTCTCCCTCTCTCTCCCTCTCCGTCTCCCTCTCTCTCTCTCTCTCTCTCCGTCTCCCTCTCTCTCCCTCCCTCTCTCTCCGTCTCCCTCTCTCTCCCTCCCTCTCCGTCTCCCTCTTGTCCCCCCTCTCTCCCTTTCCATCTCCCTCTCTCTCTCTCCCTCTCCGTTTCCCTCTCTCTCTCTCCCTCTCCATCTCCCTCTCCGTCTCACTCTTGTCCCCTCTCTACCCCTTTCCATCTCCCTCTTGCCCCCTCTCTCTCTCCCTCCCTCTCCGTCTCCCTCTCTCTCTCTTCCTCACTCTCTGGCTCTCCCACTCCGTCTCCCTCTCTCTCTCTCTCCCTCTCCGTCTCCCTCTCTCTCTCTCTCCCTCTCCATCTCCCCCTCTCTCCCCCTTTCCATCTCCCTCTCGCCACCTCTCTCTCTCTCCCTCCCTCTCCGTCTCCCTCTCTCTCTCTCGCTTTCCATCTCCCTCTCGCCCCTCTCTCTCTCTCCCTCTCCGTCTCCCTCTCTCTCCCTCCCTCTCCGTCTCCCTCTCTCTCTCTCCCTCTCCGTCTCCCTCTCTCTCCCTCCCTCTCCGTATCCCTCTTGTCCCCTCTCTCTTCCTTTCCATCTCCCTCTCGCCCCTCTCTCTCCCCCTCCCTCTCCGTCTCCCTCTCTCTCTCCCTCTCCGTCTCCCTCTCTCTCTCTCCCTCTCCGTCTCCCTCTCTCTCTCTCCCTCTCCGTCTCCCTCTCTCTCTCTCCCTCTCTGTCTCCCTCTCTCTCTCTCTCTCTCTCTCTCTCCCTCTCCATCTCCCTCTCTATCTCTCCCTCGCCGTCTCCCTCTCTCACTCTCCCTCTCCGTCTCCCTCTCTCTCCCTCCCTCTCCGTCTCCCTCTTGTCCCCTCTCTCTCCCTTTCCATCTCTCTCTCGCCCCCTCTCTCTCCCTCTCTCTCCCTCTCCGTCTCCCTCTCTCTCTCCCTCCCTCTCCGTCTCCCTCTCTCTGCCTCCCACTCCGTCTCCCTGTCCCTCCCTCCCTCTCCGTCTCCCTCTCTCTCTCTCTCCCTCTCCGTCTCCCTCTCTCTCTCTACCTCTCCGTCTCCCTCTCTCTCTCTCTCTCTCCGTCTCCCTCTCTCTCCCTCCCTCTCCGTCTCCCTCTTGTCCCCTCTCTCTCCCTTTCCATCTCCCTCTCGCCCCTCTCTCTCTCCCTCCCTCTCCTTCTCCCTCTCTCTCCCCCTCTCCGTCTCCCTCTCTGTCTCTCCCTCTCCGTCTCCCTCTCTCTCTCTCCCTCTCCGTCTCCCTCTCTCTCCCTCCCTCTCCGTCTCCGTCTTGTCCCCTCTGTCTCCCTTTCCATTTCCCTCTCGCCCCCTCGCTCTCTCTCTCTCCCTCTCCGTCTCCCTCTCTCTCCCTCTCTCTCATCTCCCTCCCCCTCTCTCCCTCGCTCTCCCTCCCTCTCCGTCTCCCTCTCTCTCCCGTCCTCTCCATTTCCCTCGCCACCTCTCCCTCCCTCCCTCTCTGTCTCCCTCTCTCTCCCTACCGCACCGTCTCCCTCTCTCTCCCTCTCTGTCTCCCCCTCTCTCCCGCTCTCTCCCTCCCTCTCCGTCTCCCTCTCTCTCCCTCCCTCTCCGTCTCCCTCTTCTCCCCTCTCTCTCCCTTTCCATCTCCCTCTCGCCCCCTCTCTCTCTCCCTCTCTCCCTCTCCCTCTCCCTCCCTCTCTCTCCCTCTCCCTCCCTCTCTCTCCCACTCCCTCCCTCCCTCTCTGTCTCCCCCTCCATCCCTCTCTCTCCCACCCTCTCCGTCTCCCTCCTTCCCCTCTCTCTCCCTCTCCGTCCCCCTCTTGCCCCTCTGTCTCACTCTCCCTCCCTCTCCATCTCCCTCTTGCCCCCTCTCCCTGCCTCTCCATCTCCCTCTCTCTCTCTCTCCCTCCCTCTCTGTCTCCCTCTCTGTCTCTCCCTCTCTGTCTCCCTCTCCCTCTCTCCCTCTCCTTCTCCCTCTCTCTCTCTCACTCTCCATCTCCCTCTCTCTCTCCCTCTCCGTGTCTCTCTCTCTCTCTCTCTCCCTCTCCGTCTCTCTCTCTCTAACTCTCTCTCACTCTCTGTCTCCCTCTCTCTACCTCCCTCTCCGTGTCCCTCTCTCTCCCTCTCTCTCTCTCTCTCCCTCTCCGTGTCCCTCTCTCGCTCACCCTCTCCGTCTCCCACTCTCTCTCTCCCTCTCCGTCTCCCTCTCTCTCTCTCTCCCTCTCCGTCTCCCTCTCTCTCTCTCCCTCTCCGTCTACCTCTCTCTCTCTCCCTCTCCGTCTCTCTCTCTCTCTCCCTCTCCGTGTCCCTCTCTCTCTCTCCCTCTCCGTCTCCCTCTCTCTCTCTCCCTCTCCGTCTCCCTCTCTCTCTCTCCCTCTCCATATCCCTCTCTCTCTCCCTTTCCATCTCCCTCTCGCCCCCCCTCTACCTCTCTCTCTCCCTCTCCGTCTCCCTCTCTCTCCCTCCCTCTCCCTCTCCCTCTCTCTCTCTCCCTCTCTGTCTCCCTCTCTCTCCCTCCCTCTCCGTCTCCCTCTTGTCCCCTCTCTCTTCCTTTCCATCTCCCTCTCGCCCCTCTCTCTCTCCCTCCCTGTCCGTCTCCCTCTCCGTCTCCCTCTCTCTCTCCCTCTCCGTCTCCCTCTCTCTCTCCCCCTCTCCGTCTACCTCTCTCTCTCTCTCTCTCTCTCTCTCCCTCTCCGTCTCCCTCTCTCTCTCTCCCTCTTCCTCTCTCCCTCTCCCTCTCCCTCTCCGTCTCCCTCTCTCTCTCTCCCTCTCCGTCTCCCTCTCTCCCCCTCCCTCACCGTCTCCCTCTTGTCCCCTCTCTCTCCCTTTCCATCTCCCTCTCGCCCGCTCTCTCTCTCCCTCTCTCTCCGTCTCCCTCTCTCTCTCCCTCCCTCTCCGTCTCCCTCTCTCTCCCTCCCTCTCCGTCTCCCTCTCTCTCCCTCCCTCTCCGTCTCCCCCTCTCTCCCTCCCTCTCCGTCTCCCCCCCTCTCTCTCTCTCTCCGTCTCCCTCTCTCTCTCTACCTCTCCGTCTCCCTCTTGTCCTCTCTCTCTCCATTTCCATCTCCCTCTCGCCCCTCTCTCTCTCCCTCCCTCTCCTTCTCCCTCTCTCTCTCCCACTCCGTCTCTCTCTCTCTCTCTCCCTTCCGTCTCCCTTCCTCCCTCTCTCTCACCCTCTCTCTCCCTCCCTCTCCGTCTCCCTCTTGTCCACTCTCTCTCCTTTTCCATCTCCCTCTCGCCCCCTCTCTCTCTCCCTCCCTCTCCGTCTCCCTCTCTCTCTCTCCCTCTCCGTCTCCCTCTCTCTCTCTCTCCCTCTCCGTCTCCCTCTCTCTCTCTCTCCCTCTCCGTCTCCCTCTCTCTCCCTCTCTCTCATCTCCCTCCCCCTCTCTCCATCGCTCTCCTTCCCTCTCCGTCTCCCTCTCTCTCCCGTCCTCTCCGTTGCCCTCGCCACCTCTCCCTCCCTCCCTCTCTGTCTCCCTCTCTCTCCCTACCCCACCGTCTCCCTCTCTCTCCCTCTCTGTCTCCCCCTCTCTCCCTCTCTCTCCCTCCCTCTCCGTCTCCCTCTCTCTCCCTCCCTCTCCGTCTCCCTCTCTGTCTCCCATTCCATCTCCCTCCCGCCCATCTCTCTTTCTCCCTCTTCGTCTCCCTCTCTCTCCCTCCCTCTCCGTCTCCGTCTCTCTCTCCCTCCCTCTCCAGCTCCCTCTCTCTCCCTCCCTCTCCGTCTCCCTCTCTCCCCCTCCCTCTCCGTCTCCCTCTTGTCCCCTCTCTCTCCCTTTCCATCTCCCTCTCGCCCGCTCTCTCTCTCCGTCTCTCACCCTCTCCGTCTCCCTCTCTCTCTCCCTCCCTCTCCGTCTCCCTCTCTCTCCATCCCTCTCCGTCTCCCTCTCTCTCCCTCCCTCTCCGTCTCCCCCTCTCTCCCTCCCTCTCCGTCTCCCCCTCTCTCTTTCTCTCTCTTTGTCTCCCTCTCTCTCTGTCTACCTCTCCGTCTCCCTCTTGTCTCCTCTCTCTCCCTTTCCATCTCCCTCTCGCCCCTCTCCTCTCCCTCCCTCTCGTTCTCCCTCTCTCTCTCCCTCTCCGTCTCTCTCTCTCTCTCTCCCTCTCCGTCTCCCTCTCTCTCTCTCCCTCTCCGTCTCCCTCTCTCTCTCTCCCCCTCTCCGTCTCCCTCTCTCTCCCTCCCTCTCTCTCATCTCCCTTTTTACCCCTCTCTCCCATCTCCCTCCCCCTCTCTCCCTTTCTCTCCCTCCCGCTCCGTCTCCCTCTCTCTCCCGTCCTCTACGTTTCCCTTGCCCCCTCTCCCTCCCTCCCTCTCTGTCACCCTCTCTCTCCCTACCCCTCCGTCTTCCTCTCTCTCCCTCTCTATCTCCCTCTCTCTCCCTCTCTCTCCCTCCCTCTCCGTCTCCCTCTCTCTCTCTCCCTCGCCGTCTTCCTCTCCGTCTCCGTCTTGTCCCCTCTCTCTCCTTTCCATCTCCCTCTCGCCCCCTCTTTCCGTCTCCCTCTCTCTCTCTCCCTCTCCCTCTCCCTCTCTCTCTCTCTCTCTCTCCCTCTCCATGTCCCTCTCTCCCTCTCCCTCTCCGTCTCCCTCTCTCTCTCTCTCCCTCTCCGTCTCCCTCTTTCTCTCTCTCCCTCTCCGTCTCCCTCTCTCTCTCTCCCTCTCCGTCTCCCTCTCTCTCTCTCCCTCTCTGTCTCCCTCTCTCTCTCTCCCTCTCCGTCTCCCTCTCCGTCTCCCTCTTGTCCCCTCTCTCTCCCTTTCCATCTCCCTCTCGCACCCTCTCTCTCTCCCTCCCTCTCCGTCTCCCTCTCTCTCTCTCCCTCTCCGTCTCCCTCTCTCGCCCTCCCTCTCCGTGTCCCTCTCTCTCTCTCCCTCTCCGTCTCCCTCTCTCTCTCTCTCTCTCCCTCTCTCTCTCTCTCTCCCTCTCCGTCTCCCTCTCTCTCTCTCCCTCTCCGTCTCCCTCTCTCTCTCTCCCTCTCCGTCTCCCTCTCTCTCTCTCCCTCTCCATCTCCCTCTCTCCCCCTCCCTCTCCGTCTCCCTCTTGTCCCCTCTCTCTCCCTTTCCATCTCCCTCTCGCCCCCTCTCTCTCTCCCTCTCTCTCCCTCTCCGTCTCCCTCTCTCTCTCCCTCCCTCTCCGTCTCCCTCTCTCTCCCTCCCTCTCCGTCTCCCCCTCTCTCCCTCACTCTCCGTCTCCCCCGCTCTCTCTCTCTCTCTCCGTCTCCCTCTCTCTCTCTACCTCTCTGTCTCCCTCTCTCCCCCTCCCTCTCAGTCTCCCTCTTGTCCCCTCTCTCTCCCTTTCCATCTCCCTCTCGCCCCTCTCTCCCTCCCTCTCCTTCTCCCTCTCTCTCTCCCTCTCCGTCTCCCTCTCTCTCTCTCCCTCTCCGTCTCCCTCTCTCTCTCTCCCTCTCCGTCTCCCTCTCTCTCTCTCTCTCTCTCCGTCTCCCTCTCTCTCCCTCCCTCTCCATCTCCGTCTTGTCCCCTCTCTCTCCCTTTCCATCTCCCTCTCGCCCCCTCTCTCTCTCCCTCTCCGTCTCCGTCTCCCTCTCTCTCTCCCTCCCTCTCCGTCTCCCTCTCTCTCCCTCCCTCTCCGTCTCCCCCTCTCTCCCTCACTCTCCGGCTCCCCCGCTCTCGCTCTCTCCGTCTCCCTCTCTCTCTCTACCTCTCCGTCTCCCTCTTGTCCCCTCTCTCTCCCTTTCCATCTCCCTCTCGCCCCTCTCTCTCTCCCTCCCTCTCCTTCTCCCTCTCTCCCTCACTCTCCGTCTCCCCCGCTCTCTCTCTCTCTCTCCATCTCCCTCTCTCTCTCCCTCCCTCTCCGTCTCCCTCTCTCTCCCTCCCTCTCCGTCTCCCCCTCTCTCCCTCACTCTCCCTCTCTCCCTCTCTCTCTCTCCCTCTCCGTCTCTCTCTCTCTCTCTCACTCCCTCTCCATGTCCCTCTCTCTCTCTCCCTCTCCTTCTCCCACTCTCTCTCTCCCTCTCCGTCTCCCTCTCTCTCTCTCTCCGTCTCCCTCTCTCCTTCTCCCTCTCCCTCTCCGTCTCCCTCTCTCTCTCCCTCTCCGTCTCCCTTTCCATCTCCCTCTCGCCCCCTCTCTCTCTCCCTCCCTCTCCGTCTCCCTCTCTCTCTCTCCCTCTCCTTCTCCCTCTCTCTCTCTCCCTCTCCGTCTCCCTCTCTCTCTCTCTCCGTCTCCCTCTCTCCTTCTCCCTCTCCCTCTCTGTCTCCCTCTCTCTCTCCCTCTCCGTCTCCCCCTCTCTCTCTCCCTCTCCATCTCCCTCTCTCTCTCCCTTTCCATCTCCCTCTCGCCCCCTCTCTCTCTCCCTCCCTCTCCGTCTCCCTCTCTCTCTCTCCCTTTCCATCTCCCTCTCGCCAGTCTCTCTCTCTCCCTCTCCGTCTCCCTCTCTCTCCCTCCCTGTCCGTCTCCCTCTCTCTCCCTCCCTCTCCATGTCCGTCTTGTCCCCTCTCTCTCCCTTTCCATCTCCCTCTCGCCCCCTCTCTCTCTCCCTCTCCCTCTCCGTCTCCCTCTCCCTCTCTGCCTCCCTCTCTCTCCCTCCCTCTCCGTCTCCCTCTCGTCCCCTCTCTCTTCCTTTCCATCTCCCTCTCGCCCCTCTCTCTCTCCCTCCCTCTCCGTCTCCCTCTCTACCCCTCCGTCTCCCTCTCTCTCTCTCCCTCTCCATCTCCCTCTTCTCTCCCCCTCTCCGTCTACCTCTCTCTCTCCCTCTCTCTCTCTCCCTCTCCGTCTCCCTCTCTCTCTCTCCCTCTACGTCTCCCTCTCTCTCTCTCCCTCTCCGTCTCCCTCTCTCTCTCTCCCTCTCCGTCTCCCTCTCTCCCCCTCCCTCTCCGTCTCCCTCTTGTCCACTCTCTCTCCCTTTCCATCTCCCTCTCGCCCCCTCTCTCTCTCCCTCTCTCTCTCTCTCCGTCTCCCTCTCTCTCTCTACCTCTCCGTCTCCCTTTTGTCCCCTCTCTCTCCCTCTCCATCTCCCTCTCGCCCCTCTCTCTCTCTCTCTCTCCCTCTCCTTCTCCCTCTCTCTCTCCCTCTCCGTCTCCCTCTCTCTCTCTCCCTCTCCGTCTCCCTCTCTCTCTCTCCCTCACCTTCTCCCTCTCTCTCTCCTTCTCCGTCTCACTCTCTCTCCCTCCCTCTCCGTCTCCGTCTTGTCCCCTCTCTCTCCGTTTCCATCTCCCTCTCGCCCCCACTCTCTCTCTCTCCCACTCCGTCTCCCTCTCTCTCCCTCCCTCTCTCTCATCTCCCTTTTCCCCCCTCTCTCTCATCTCCCTTCCCTCTCTCCCTCTCTCTCCTTCCCGCTCCATCTCCCTCTCTCTCCCGTCCTCTCCGTTTCCCTTGCCCCCTCTCCCTCCCTCCCTCTCTGTCTCCCTCTCTCTCCCTACCCCTCCGTCTCCCTCTCTCTCCCTCTCTGTCTTCCCCTCTCTCCCTCTCCCTCCCTACCCCTCCGTCTCCCTCTCTCTCCTTCTCTGTCTCCCCCTCTCTCCCTCTCTCTCCCTCCCTCTCCGTCTCCCTCTCTCTCCCTCCCTCTCCGTCTCCCTCTCCGTCTCCCTCTCTCTCCCTCCCTCTCCGTCTCCCTCTTGTCCCCTCTCTCTCCCTTTCCATCTCCCTCTCGCCCCCTATTTACGTCTCCCTCTCTCTCTCTCCCTCTCCGTCTCCCTCTCTCTCTCTCTCTCTCCCTCTCCATGTCCCTTTCTCTCTCTCCCTCTCCGTCTCCCTCGCTCTCTCTCCCTCTCCGTCTCCCATCTCTCTCTCTCCCTCACCGTCTCCCTCTCGCTCTCTCCCTCTCCGTCTCCCTCTCTCTCTCTCCCTCTCCGTCTCCCTCTCTCTCTCTCCCTCTCCGTCTCCCTCTCCGTCTCCCTCTTGTCCCCTCTCTCTCCCTTTCCATCTCCCTCTCACCCCCTCTCTCTCTCCCTCCCTCTCCGTCTCCCTCTCTCTCTCTCCCTCTCCGTCTCCCTCTCTCTCCGTCCCTCTCCGTGTCCCTCTCTCTCTCTCCCTCTCCGTCTCTCTCTCTCTCTCTCTCTCCCTCCCCGTGTCCCTCTCTCTCTCTCTCTCCCTCTCTGTCTCCCTCTCTCTCTCTCTCTCTCCCTCTCCGTCTCCCTCTCTCTCTATCCCTCTCCGTCTCCCTCTCTCTGTCTCCGTCTCCATCTCCCTCTCCATCTCCCTCTCGCCCCCTCTCTCTCTCTCCCTCCCTCTCCGTCTCCCTCTCTCTCTCCCTTTCCATCTCCCTCTCGCCCCTCTCTCTTTCTCCCTCTCCGTCTCCCTCTCTCTCCCTCCCTCTCCGTCTCCCTCTCTCTCTCCCTCTCCGTCTCCCTCTCTCTCCCTCCCTCTCCGTCTCCCTCTTGTCCCCTCTCTCTGCCTTTCCATCTCCCCCTTGCCCCCTCTTTCTCTCCCTCGCTCACCCTCTCTGTCTCCCTCTCTCTCTCTCCCTCTCCGTCTCCCTCTCTCTCTCTCCCACTCCGTCTCCCTCTCTCTCTCTCCCTCGCCGTCTTCCTCTCCGTCTCCGTCTTGTCCCCTCTCTCTCCCTTTCCATCTCCCTCTCGCCCCCTATTTACGTCTCCCTCTCTCTCTCTCCCTCTCCGTCTCCCTCTCTCTCTCTCTCTCTCCCTCTCCATGTCCCTTTCTCTCTCTCCCTCTCCGTCTCCCTCGCTCTCTCTCCCTCTCCGTCTCCCTCTCTCTCTCTCTCCCTCACCGTCTCCCTCTCGCTCTCTCCCTCTCTGTCTCCCTCTCTCTCTCTCCCTCTCCGTCTCCCTCTCTCTCTCTCCCTCTCCGTCTCCCTCTCCGTCTCCCTCTTGTCCCCTCTCTCTCCCTTTCCATCTCCCTCTCACCCCCTCTCTCTCTCCCTCCCTCTCCGTCTCCCTCTCTCTCTCTCCCTCTCCGTCTCCCTCTCTCTCCGTCCCTCTCCGTGTCCCTCTCTCTCTCTCCCTCTCCGTCTCTCTCTTTCTCTCTCTCTCCCTCCCCGTGTCCCTCTCTCTCTCTCTCTCCCTCTCTGTCTCCCTCTCTCTCTCTCTCTCCCTCTCCGTCTCCCTCTCTCTCTATCCCTCTCCGTCTCCCTCTCTCTCTCTCCGTCTCCATCTCCCTCTCCATCTCCCTCTCGCCCCCTCTCTCTCTCTCCCTCCCTCTCCGTCTCCCTCTCTCTCTCCCTTTCCATCTCCCTCTCGCCCCTCTCTCTTTCTCCCTCTCCGTCTCCCTCTCTCTCCCTCCCTCTCCGTCTCCCTCTCTCTCTCCCTCTCCGTCTCCCTCTCTCTCCCTCCCTCTCCGTCTCCCTCTTGTCCCCTCTCTCTGCCTTTCCATCTCCCCCTTGCCCCCTCTTTCTCTCCCTCGCTCACCCTCTCTGTCTCCCTCTCTCTCTCCCTCCCTCTCCATCTCCCTCTCTCTCTCTCCCTCTCCGTCTCCCTCTCTCTCTCTCTCTCTCTCTCTCTCCGTCTCCCTCTCTGTCTCTCTCTCCCTGTCCGTCTCCCTCTCTCTCTCTCTCTCTCTCCGTCTCTGTCTCTCTCCCTCCCTCTCCGTCTCCCTCTCTCTCCCTCTCCGTCTCCCTCTCTCCCTCTCTGTCTCCCTCTCTCTCTCTCTCTCCGTCTCCCTCTCTCTCTCTCTCTCTCCGTCTCCTTCTCTCTCCCTCCCTCTCCGTCTCCCTCTTGTCCCCCCTCTCTCCCTTTCCATCTCCCTCTCTCTCTCTCCCTCTCCGTCTCCCTCTCTCTCTCTCCCTCTCCGTCTCCCTCTCTCTCTAGAACATAGAACATAGAACAATACAGCGCAGTACAGGCCCTTCGGCCCACGATGTTGCACCGAAACAAAAGCCATCTAACCCACACTATGCCATTATCATCCATATGTTTATCCAATAAACTATTAAATGCCCTCAATGTTGGCGAGTTCACTACTGTAGCAGGTAGGGCATTCCACGGCCTCACTACCCTTTGCGTAAAGAACCTACCTCTGACCTCTGTCCTATATCTATTACCGCTCAGTTTAAAGTTATGTCCCCTCGTGCCAGCCATATTCATCCGCGGGAGTAGACTCTCACTGTGCACCCTATCCAACCCCCTGATCATTCTCTCCCTCTCCGTCTCCCTCTCTCTCTCTCCCTCTCCGTCTCCCTCTTGTCCCCTCTACTCTCCCTTTCCATCTCCCTCTCGCCCCCCTCTCTCTCTCTCCCCTATCCGGCTCCCTCTCTCTCTCTCCCTCTCCCTCTCTCTCTCTCCCTCTCCATCTCCCTCTCCGTCTCCCTCTTGTCCCCTCTCTACCCCTTTCCATCTCCCTCTTGCCCCCTCTCTCTCTCCCTCCCTCTCCGTCTCCCTCTCTCTCTCTTCCTCACTCTCTGGCTCTCCCACTCCGTCTCCCTCTCTCTCTCTCTCCCTCTCCGTCTCCCTCTTTCTCTCCCTCTCCGTCTCCCTCTCTCTCTCTCTCCCTCTCCATCTACCCCTCTCTCCCCCTTTCCATCTCCCTCTCGCCACCTCTCTCTCTCTCCCTCCCTCTCCGTCTCCCTCTCTCTCTCTCGCTTTCCATCTCCCTCTCGCCCCTCTCTCTCTCTCCCTCTCCGTCTCCCTCTCTCTCCCTCCCTCTCCGTCTCCCTCTCTCTCTCTCCCTCTCCGTCTCCCTCTCTCTCCCTCCCTCTCCGTATCCCTCTTGTCCCCTCTCTCTTCCCTTTCCATCTCCCTCTCGCCCCTCTCTCTCCCCCTCCCTCTCCGTCTCCCTCTCTCTCTCCCTCTCCGTCTCCCTCTCTCTCTCTCCCTCTCCGTCTCCCTCTCTCTCGCTCCCTCTCCGTCTCCCTCTCTCTCTCTCCCTCTCCGTCTCCCTCTCTCTCCCTCCCTCTCCGTATCCCTCTTGTCCCCTCTCTCTTCCTTTCCATCTCCCTCTCGCCCCTCTCTCTCCCCCCTCCCTCTCCGTCTCCCCTCTCTCTCTCCCTCTCCGTCTCCCTCTCTCTCTCTCCCTCTCCGTCTCCCTCTCTCTCGCTCCCTCTCCGTCTCCCTCTCTCTCTCTCCCTCTCCGTCTCCCTCTCTCTCTCTCTCTCTCTCCCTCTCCATCTCCCTCTCTATCTCTCCCTCGCCGTCTCCCTCTCTCACTCTCCCTCTCCGTCTCCCTCTCTCTCCCTCCCTCTCCGTCTCCTCTTGTCCCCCTCTCTCTCCCTTTCCATCTCTCTCTCGCCCCCTCTCTCTCCCTCTCTCTCCCTCTCCGTCTGCCTCTCTCTCTCCCTCCCTCTCCGTCTCCCTCTCTCTGCCTCCCACTCCGTCTCCCTGTCCCTCCCTCCCTCTCCGTCTCCCTCTCTCTCTCTCTCCCTCTCCGTCTCCCTCTCTCTCTCTACCTCTCCGTCTCCCTCTCTCTCTCTCTCTCTCCGTCTCCCTCTCTCTCCCTCCCTCTCCGTCTCCCTCTTGTCCCCTCTCTCTCCCTTTCCATCTCCCTCTCGCCCCTCTCTCTCTCCCTCCCTCTCCTTCTCCCTCTCTCTCCCTCTCCGTCTCCCTCTCTGTCTCTTCCTCTCCGTCTCCCTCTCTCTCTCTCCCTCTCCGTCTCCCTCTCTCTCCCTCCCTCTCCGTCTCCGTCTTGTCCCCTCTGTCTCCCTTTCCATTTCCCTCTCGCCCCCTCTCTCTCTCTCTCTCCCTCTCCGTCTCCCTCTCTCTCCCTCTCTCTCATCTCCCTCCCCCTCTCTCCCTCGCTCTCCCTCCCTCTCCGTCTCCCTCTCTCTCCCGTCCTCTCCATTTCCCTCGCCACCTCTCCCTCCCTCCCTCTCTATCTCCCTCTCTCTCCCTACCGCACCGTCTCCCTCTCTCTCCCTCTCTGTCTCCCCCTCTCTCCCGCTCTCTCCCTCCCTCTCCGTCTCCCTCTCTCTCCCTCCCTCTCCGTCTCCCTCTTCTCCCCTCTCTCTCCCTTTCCATCTCCCTCTCGCCCCCCTCTCTCTCTCCCTCTCTCCCTCTCCCTCTCCCTCCCTCTCTCTCTCTCTCCCTCCCTCTCTCTCCCACTCTCTCCCTCCCTCTCTGTCTCCCCCTCCATCCCTCTCTCTCCCACCCTCTCCGTCTCCCTCCTTCCCCTCTCTCTCCCTCTCCGTCCCCCTCTTGCCCCTCTGTCTCTCTCTCCCTCCCTCTCCATCTCCCTCTTGCCCCCTCTCCCTGGCTCTCCGTCTCCCTCTCTCTCTCTCTCCCTCCCTCTCTGTCTCCCTCTCTGTCTCTCCCTCTCTGTCTCCCTCTCCCTCTCTCCCTCTCCTTCTCCCTCTCGCTCTCTCACTCTCCGTCTCCCTCTCTCTCTCCCTCTCCGTGTCTCTCTCTCTCTCTCTCTCCCTCGCCGTCTCTCTCTCTCTAACTCTCTCTCCCTCTCTGTCTCCCTCTCTCTACCTCCCTCTCCGTGTCCCTCTCTCTCCCTCTCTCTCTCTCTCTCCCTCTCCGTGTCCCTCTCTCGCTCACCCTCTCCGTCTCCCACTCTCTCTCTCCCTCTCCGTCTCCCTCTCTCTCTCTCTCCCTCTCCGTCTCCCTCTCTCTCTCTCCCTCTCCGTCTCCCTCTCTGTCTCCCTCTTGTCCCCTCTCTCTCCCTTTCCATCTCCCTCTCGCTCCCTCTCTCTCTCCCTCCCTCTCCGTCTCCCTCTCTCTCTCTCCCTCTCCGTCTCTCTCTCTCTCTCCCTCTCCGTGTCCCTCTCTCTCTCTCCCTCTCCGTCTCCCTCTCTCTCTCTTCCTCTCCGTCTCCCTCTCTCTCTCTCCCTCTCCATATCCCTCTCTCTCTCCCTTTCCATCTCCCTCTCGCCCCCCCTCTACCTCGCTCTCTCCCTCTCCGTCCCTCTCTCTCCCTCCCTCTCCCTCTCCCTCTCTCTCTCTCCCTCTCTGTCTCCCTCTCTCTCCCTCCCTCTCCGTCTCCCTCTTGTCCCCTCTCTCTTCCTTTCCATCTCCCTCTCGCCCCTCTCTCTCTCCCTCCCTGTCCGTCTCCCTCTCCGTCTCCCTTCTCTCTCCCTCTCCGTCTCCCTCTCTCTCTCCCCCTCTCCGTCTACCTCTCTCTCTCTCTCTCTCTCTCTCTCTCCCTCTCCGTCTCCCTCTCTCTCTCTCCCTCTCCCTCTCTCCCTCTCCCTCTCCCTCTCCGTCTCCCTCTCTCTCTCTCCCTCTCCGTCTCCCTCTCTCCCCCTCCCTCTCCGTCTCCCTCTTGTCCCCTCTATCTCCCTTTCCATCTCCCTCTCGCCCGCTCTCTCTCTCCCTCTCTCTCCGTCTCCCTCTCTCTCTCCCTCCCTCTCCGTCTCCCTCCCTCTCCGTCTCCCTCTCTCTCCCTCCCTCTCCGTCTCCCCCTCTCTCCCTCCCTCTCCGTCTCCCCCCCTCTCTCTCTCTCTCCGTCTCCCTCTCTCTCTCTACCTCTCCGTCTCCCTCTTGTCCCCTCTCTCTCCCTTTCCATCTCCCTCTCGCCCCTCTCTCTCTCCCTCCCTCTCCTTCTCCCTCTCTCTCTCCCACTCCGTCTCTCTCTCTCTCTCTCCCTCTCCGTCTCCCTCCCTCCCTCTCTCTCACCCTCTCTCTCCCTCCCTCTCCGTCTCCCTCTTGTCCACTCTCTCTCCTTTTCCATCTCCCTCTCGCCCCCTCTCTCTCTCCCTCCCTCTCCGTCTCCCTCTCTCTCTCTCCCTCTCCGTCTCCCTCTCTCTCTCTCTCCCTCTCCGTCTCCCTCTCTCTCTCTCTCCCTCTCCGTCTCCCTCTCTCTCCCTCTCTCTCATCTCCCTCCCCCTCTCTCCATCGCTCTCCTTCCCTCTCCGTCTCCCTCTCTCTCCCGCCCTCTCCGTTGCCCTCGCCACCTCTCCCTCCCTCCCTCTCTGTCTCCCTCTCTCTCCCTACCCCACCGTCTCCCTCTCTCTCCCTCTCTGTCTCCCCCTCTCTCCCTCTCTCTCCCTCCCTCTCCGTCTCCCTCTCTCTCCCTCCCTCTCCGTCTCCCTCTCTGTCTCCCATTCCATCTCCCTCCCGCCCCTATCTCTTTCTCCCTCTTCGTCTCCCTCTCTCTCCCTCCCTCTCCGTCTCCCTCTCTCTCTCCCTCCCTCTCCAGCTCCCTCTCTCTCCCTCCCTCTCCATCTCCCTCTCTCCCCCTCTCTCTCCGTCTCCCTCTTGTCCCCTCTCTCTCTCCTTTCCATCTCCCTCTCGCCCGCTCTCTCTCTCCGTCTCTCACCCTCTCCGTCTCCCTCTCTCTCTCCCTCCCTCTCCGTCTCCCTCTCTCTCCCTCCCTCTCCGTCTCCCTCTCTCTCCCTCCCTCTCCGTCTCCCCCTCTCTCCCTCCCTCTCCGTCTCCCCCTCTCTCTTTCTCTCTCTCCGTCTCCCTCTCTCTCTCTCTACCTCTCCGTCTCCCTCTTGTCTCCTCTCTCTCCCTTTCCATCTCCCTCTCGCCCCTCTCCTCTCCCTCCCTCTCGTTCTCCCTCTCTCTCTCCCTCTCCGTCTCTCTATCTCTCTCTCCCTCTCCGTCTCCCTCTCTCTCTCTCCCTCTCCCTCTCCCTCTCTCTCTCTCTCTCTCTCCCTCTCCATGTCCCTCTCTCTCTCTCCCTCTCCGTCTCCCTCTCTCTCTCTCTCCCTCTCCGTCTCCCTCTTTCTCTCCCTCCCTCTCCGTCTCCCTCTCTCTCTCTCCCTCTCCGTCTCTCTCTCTCTCTCCCTCTCCGTGTCCCTCTCTCTCTCTCCCTCTCCGTCTCCCTCTCTCTCTCTTCCTCTCCGTCTCCCTCTCTCTCTCTCCCTCTCCATATCCCTCTCTCTCTCCCTTTCCATCTCCCTCTCGCCCCCCCTCTACCTCTCTCTCTACCTCTCTCTCTCCCTCTCCGTCTCCCTCTCTCTCCCTCCCTCTCCCTCTCCCTCTCTCTCTCTCCCTCTCTGTCTCCCTCTCTCTCCCTCCCTCTCCGTCTCCCTCTTGTCCCCTCTCTCTTCCTTTCCAGCTCCCTCTCGCCCCTCTCTCTCTCCCTCCCTGTCCGTCTCCCTCTCCGTCTCCCTCTCTCTCTCCCTCTCCGTCTCCCTCTCTCTCTCCCCCTCTCCGTCTACCTCTCTCTCTCTCTCTCTCTCTCTCTCTCTCCCTCTCCGTCTCCCTCTCTCTCTCTCCCTCTCCCTCTCTCCCTCTCCCTCTCCCTCTCCGTCTCCCTCTCTCTCTCTCCCTCTCCGTCTCCCTCTCTCCCCCTCCCTCTCCGTCTCCCTCTTGTCCCCTCTCTCTCCCTTTCCATCTCCCTCTCGCCCGCTCTCTCTCTCCCTCTCTCTCCGTCTCCCTCTCTCTCTCCCTCCCTCTCCGTCTCCCTCCCTCTCCGTCTCCCTCTCTCTCCCTCCCTCTCCGTCTCCCCCTCTCTCCCTCCCTCTCCGTCTCCCCCCCTCTCTCTCTCTCTCCGTCTCCCTCTCTCTCTCTACCTCTCCGTCTCCCTCTTGTCCCCTCTCTCTCCCTTTCCATCTCCCTCCCGCCCCTCTCTCTCTCCCTCCCTCTCCTTCTCCCTCTCTCTCTCCCACTCCGTCTCTCTCTCTCTCTCTCCCTCTCCGTCTCCCTCCCTCCCTCTCTCTCACCCTCTCTCTCCCTCCCTCTCCGTCTCCCTCTTGTCCACTCTCTCTCCTTTTCCATCTCCCTCTCGCCCCCTCTCTCTCTCCCTCCCTCTCCGTCTCCCTCTCTCACTCTCCCTCTCCGTCTCCCTCTCTCTCTCTCTCCCTCTCCGTCTCCCTCTCTCTCTCTCTCCCTCTCCGTCTCCCTCTCTCTCCCTCTCTCTCATCTCCCTCCCCCTCTCTCCATCGCTCTCCTTCCCTCTCCGTCTCCCTCTCTCTCCCGTCCTCTCCGTTGCCCTCGCCACCTCTCCCTCCCTCCCTCTCTGTCTCCCTCTCTCTCCCTACCCCACCGTCTCCCTCTCTCTCCCTCTCTGTCTCCCCCTCTCTCCCTCTCTCTCCCTCCCTCTCTGTCTCCCTCTCTCTCCCTCCCTCTCCGTCTCCCTCTCTGTCTCCCATTCCATCTCCCTCCCGCCCCTCTCTCTTTCTCCCTCTTCGTCTCCCTCTCTCTCCCTCCCTCTCCGTCTCCCTCTCTCTCTCCCTCCCTCTCCAGCTCCCTCTCTCTCCCTCCCTCTCCGTCTCCCTCTCTCCCCCTCCCTCTCCGTCTCCCTCTTGTCCCCTCTCTCTCCCTTTCCATCTCCCTCTCGCCCGCTCTCTCTCTCCGTCTCTCACCCTCTCCGTCTCCCTCTCTCTCTCCCTCCCTCTCCGTCTCCCTCTCTCTCCCTCCCTCTCCGTCTCCCTCTCTCTCCCTCCCTCTCCGTCTCCCCCTCTCTCCCTCCCTCTCCGTCTCCCCCTCTCTCTTTCTCTCTCTCCGTCTCCCTCTCTCTCTCTCTACCTCTCCGTCTCCCTCTTGTCTCCTCTCTCTCCCTTTCCATCTCCCTCTCGCCCCTCTCCTCTCCCTCCCTCTCGTTCTCCCTTTCTCTCTCCCTCTCCGTCTCTCTCTCTCTCTCTCCCTCTCCGTCTCCCTCTCTCTCTCTCCCTCTCCGTCTCCCTCTCTCTCTCTCCCCCTCTCCGTCTCCCTCTCTCTCCCTCCCTCTCTCTCATCTCCCTTTTTACCCCTCTCTCCCATCTCCCTCCCCCTCTCTCCCTTTCTCTCCCTCCCGCTCCGTCTCCCTCTCTCTCCCGTCCTCTACGTTTCCCTTGCCCCCTCTCCCTCCCTCCCTCTCTGTCACCCTCTCTCTCCCTACCCCTCCGTCTTCCTCTCTCTCCCTCTCTATCTCCCTCTCTCTCCCTCTCTCTCCCTCCCTCTCCGTCTCCCTCTCTCTCTCTCCCTCGCCGTCTTCCTCTCCGTCTCCGTCTTGTCCCCTCTCTCTCCTTTCCATCTCCCTCTCGCCCCCTCTTTCCGTCTCCCTCTCTCTCTCTCCCTCTCCGTCTCCCTCTCTCTCTCTCTCTCTCTCCCTCTCCATGTCCCTCTCTCTCTCTCCCTCTCCGTCTCCCTCTCTCTCTCTCTCCCTCTCCGTCTCCCTCTTTCTCTCTCTCCCTCTCCGTCTCCCTCTCTCTCTCTCCCTCTCCGTCTCCCTCTCTCTCTCTCCCTCTCCGTCTCCCTCTCTCTCTCTCCCTCTCCGTCTCCCTCTCCGTCTCCCTCTTGTCCCCTCTCTCTCCCTTTCCATCTCCCTCTCGCACCCTCTCTCTCTCCCTCCCTCTCCGTCTCCCTCTCTCTCTCTCCCTCTCCGTCTCCCTCTCTCGCCCTCCCTCTCCGTGTCCCTCTCTCTCTCTCCCTCTCCGTCTCCCTCTCTCTCTCTCTCTCTCCCTCTCTCTCTCTCTCTCCCTCTCCGTCTCCCTCTCTCTCTCTCCCTCTCCGTCTCCCTCTCTCTCTCTCCCTCTCCGTCTCCCTCTCTCTCTCTCCCGCTCCATCTCACTCTCCATCTCCCTCTCGCCCCCTCTCTCTCTCTCCCTCCCTCTCCGTCTCCCTCTCTGTCTCCCATTCCATCTCCCTCTCGCCCCTCTCTCTTTCTCCCTCTTCGTCTCCCTCTCTCTCCCTCCCTCTCCGTCTCCCTCTCTCTCTCTCCCTCTCCGTCTCCCTCTCTCTCTCCCTCCCTCTCCAGCTCCCTCTCTCTCCCTCCCTCTCCGTCTCCCTCTCTCTCCCTCCCTCTCCGTCTCCCTCTCTCTCTCTCTCCCTCTCCGTCTCCCTCTCTCTCTCTCTCTCCCTTTCCATCTCCCTCTCTCTCTCTCCCTCTCCGTCTCCCTCTCTCTCTCTCCCTCTCCGTCTCCCTCTCTCTCTAGAACATAGAACATAGAACGATACAGCGCAGTACAGGCCCTTCGGCCCACGATGTTGCACCGAAACAAAAGCCATCTAACCTACACTATGCCATTATCATCCATATGTTTATCCAATAAACTTTTAAATGCCCTCAATGTTGGCGAGTTCACTACTGTAGCAGGTAGGGCATTCCACGGCCTCACTACTCTTTGCGTAAAGAACCTACCTCTGACCTCTGTCCTATATCTATTACCCCTCAGTTTAAAGTTATGTCCCCTCGTGCCAGCCATATCCATCCGCGGGAGAAGGCTCTCACTGTGCACCCTATACAGCCCCCTGATCATTCTCTCCCTCTCCGTCTCCCTCTCTCTCCCTCCCTCTCCATCTCCCTTTCCCCCCCCCTCTCTCTCTTCTCTCTCTCACTCTCTCGCTCCCTCTTACTC
>NW_027308363.1:0-7500 GCF_047496885.1 Scyliorhinus torazame | reverse complement strand
CCCTCTCTCTCCCTCTCTCTCATCTCCCTCCCCCTCTCTCCCTCGCTCTCCCTCCCTCTCCGTCTCCCTCTCTCTCCCGTCCTCTCCATTTCCCTCGCCACCTCTCCCTCCCTCCCTCTCTGTCTCCCTCTCTCTCCCTACCGCACCGTCTCCCTCTCTCTCCCTCTCTGTCTCCCCCTCTCTCCCGCTCTCTCCCTCCCTCTCCGTCTCCCTCTCTCTCCCTCCCTCTCCGTCTCCCTCTTCTCCCCTCTCTCTCCCTTTCCATCTCCCTCTCGCCCCCTCTCTCTCTCCCTCTCTCCCTCTCCCTCTCCCTCCCTCTCTCTCCCTCTCCCTCCCTCTCTCTCCCACTCCCTCCCTCCCTCTCTGTCTCCCCCTCCATCCCTCTCTCTCCCACCCTCTCCGTCTCCCTCCTTCCCCTCTCTCTCCCTCTCCGTCCCCCTCTTGCCCCTCTGTCTCACTCTCCCTCCCTCTCCATCTCCCTCTTGCCCCCTCTCCCTGCCTCTCCATCTCCCTCTCTCTCTCTCTCCCTCCCTCTCTGTCTCCCTCTCTGTCTCTCCCTCTCTGTCTCCCTCTCCCTCTCTCCCTCTCCTTCTCCCTCTCTCTCTCTCACTCTCCATCTCCCTCTCTCTCTCCCTCTCCGTGTCTCTCTCTCTCTCTCTCTCCCTCTCCGTCTCTCTCTCTCTAACTCTCTCTCACTCTCTGTCTCCCTCTCTCTACCTCCCTCTCCGTGTCCCTCTCTCTCCCTCTCTCTCTCTCTCTCCCTCTCCGTGTCCCTCTCTCGCTCACCCTCTCCGTCTCCCACTCTCTCTCTCCCTCTCCGTCTCCCTCTCTCTCTCTCTCCCTCTCCGTCTCCCTCTCTCTCTCTCCCTCTCCGTCTACCTCTCTCTCTCTCCCTCTCCGTCTCTCTCTCTCTCTCCCTCTCCGTGTCCCTCTCTCTCTCTCCCTCTCCGTCTCCCTCTCTCTCTCTCCCTCTCCGTCTCCCTCTCTCTCTCTCCCTCTCCATATCCCTCTCTCTCTCCCTTTCCATCTCCCTCTCGCCCCCCCTCTACCTCTCTCTCTCCCTCTCCGTCTCCCTCTCTCTCCCTCCCTCTCCCTCTCCCTCTCTCTCTCTCCCTCTCTGTCTCCCTCTCTCTCCCTCCCTCTCCGTCTCCCTCTTGTCCCCTCTCTCTTCCTTTCCATCTCCCTCTCGCCCCTCTCTCTCTCCCTCCCTGTCCGTCTCCCTCTCCGTCTCCCTCTCTCTCTCCCTCTCCGTCTCCCTCTCTCTCTCCCCCTCTCCGTCTACCTCTCTCTCTCTCTCTCTCTCTCTCTCCCTCTCCGTCTCCCTCTCTCTCTCTCCCTCTTCCTCTCTCCCTCTCCCTCTCCCTCTCCGTCTCCCTCTCTCTCTCTCCCTATCCGTCTCCCTCTCTCCCCCTCCCTCACCGTCTCCCTCTTGTCCCCTCTCTCTCCCTTTCCATCTCCCTCTCGCCCGCTCTCTCTCTCCCTCTCTCTCCGTCTCCCTCTCTCTCTCCCTCCCTCTCCGTCTCCCTCTCTCTCCCTCCCTCTCCGTCTCCCTCTCTCTCCCTCCCTCTCCGTCTCCCCCTCTCTCCCTCCCTCTCCGTCTCCCCCCCTCTCTCTCTCTCTCCGTCTCCCTCTCTCTCTCTACCTCTCCGTCTCCCTCTTGTCCTCTCTCTCTCCATTTCCATCTCCCTCTCGCCCCTCTCTCTCTCCCTCCCTCTCCTTCTCCCTCTCTCTCTCCCACTCCGTCTCTCTCTCTCTCTCTCCCTTCCGTCTCCCTTCCTCCCTCTCTCTCACCCTCTCTCTCCCTCCCTCTCCGTCTCCCTCTTGTCCACTCTCTCTCCTTTTCCATCTCCCTCTCGCCCCCTCTCTCTCTCCCTCCCTCTCCGTCTCCCTCTCTCTCTCTCCCTCTCCGTCTCCCTCTCTCTCTCTCTCCCTCTCCGTCTCCCTCTCTCTCTCTCTCCCTCTCCGTCTCCCTCTCTCTCCCTCTCTCTCATCTCCCTCCCCCTCTCTCCATCGCTCTCCTTCCCTCTCCGTCTCCATCTCTCTCCCGTCCTCTCCGTTGCCCTCGCCACCTCTCCCTCCCTCCCTCTCTGTCTCCCTCTCTCTCCCTACCCCACCGTCTCCCTCTCTCTCCCTCTCTGTCTCCCCCTCTCTCCCTCTCTCTCCCTCCCTCTCCGTCTCCCTCTCTCTCCCTCCCTCTCCGTCTCCCTCTCTGTCTCCCATTCCATCTCCCTCCCGCCCATCTCTCTTTCTCCCTCTTCGTCTCCCTCTCTCTCCCTCCCTCTCCGTCTCCGTCTCTCTCTCCCTCCCTCTCCAGCTCCCTCTCTCTCCCTCCCTCTCCGTCTCCCTCTCTCCCCCTCCCTCTCCGTCTCCCTCTTGTCCCCTCTCTCTCCCTTTCCATCTCCCTCTCGCCCGCTCTCTCTCTCCGTCTCTCACCCTCTCCGTCTCCCTCTCTCTCTCCCTCCCTCTCCGTCTCCCTCTCTCTCCATCCCTCTCCGTCTCCCTCTCTCTCCCTCCCTCTCCGTCTCCCCCTCTCTCCCTCCCTCTCCGTCTCCCCCTCTCTCTTTCTCTCTCTTTGTCTCCCTCTCTCTCTGTCTACCTCTCCGTCTCCCTCTTGTCTCCTCTCTCTCCCTTTCCATCTCCCTCTCGCCCCTCTCCTCTCCCTCCCTCTCGTTCTCCCTCTCTCTCTCCCTCTCCGTCTCTCTCTCTCTCTCTCCCTCTCCGTCTCCCTCTCTCTCTCTCCCTCTCCGTCTCCCTCTCTCTCTCTCCCCCTCTCCGTCTCCCTCTCTCTCCCTCCCTCTCTCTCATCTCCCTTTTTACCCCTCTCTCCCATCTCCCTCCCCCTCTCTCCCTTTCTCTCCCTCCCGCTCCGTCTCCCTCTCTCTCCCGTCCTCTACGTTTCCCTTGCCCCCTCTCCCTCCCTCCCTCTCTGTCACCCTCTCTCTCCCTACCCCTCCGTCTTCCTCTCTCTCCCTCTCTATCTCCCTCTCTCTCCCTCTCTCTCCCTCCCTCTCCGTCTCCCTCTCTCTCTCTCCCTCGCCGTCTTCCTCTCCGTCTCCGTCTTGTCCCCTCTCTCTCCTTTCCATCTCCCTCTCGCCCCCTCTTTCCGTCTCCCTCTCTCTCTCTCCCTCTCCCTCTCCCTCTCTCTCTCTCTCTCTCTCCCTCTCCATGTCCCTCTCTCTCTCTCCCTCTCCGTCTCCCTCTCTCTCTCTCTCCCTCTCCGTCTCCCTCTTTCTCTCTCTCCCTCTCCGTCTCCCTCTCTCTCTCTCCCTCTCCGTCTCCCTCTCTCTCTCTCCCTCTCTGTCTCCCTCTCTCTCTCTCCCTCTCCGTCTCCCTCTCCGTCTCCCTCTTGTCCCCTCTCTCTCCCTTTCCATCTCCCTCTCGCACCCTCTCTCTCTCCCTCCCTCTCCGTCTCCCTCTCTCTCTCTCCCTCTCCGTCTCCCTCTCTCGCCCTCCCTCTCCGTGTCCCTCTCTCTCTCTCCCTCTCCGTCTCCCTCTCTCTCTCTCTCTCTCCCTCTCTCTCTCTCTCTCCCTCTCCGTCTCCCTCTCTCTCTCTCCCTCTCCGTCTCCCTCTCTCTCTCTCCCTCTCCGTCTCCCTCTCTCTCTCTCCCTCTCCATCTCCCTCTCTCCCCCTCCCTCTCCGTCTCCCTCTTGTCCCCTCTCTCTCCCTTTCCATCTCCCTCTCGCCCCCTCTCTCTCTCCCTCTCTCTCCCTCTCCGTCTCCCTCTCTCTCTCCCTCCCTCTCCGTCTCCCTCTCTCTCCCTCCCTCTCCGTCTCCCCCTCTCTCCCTCACTCTCCGTCTCCCCCGCTCTCTCTCTCTCTCTCCGTCTCCCTCTCTCTCTCTACCTCTCTGTCTCCCTCTCTCCCCCTCCCTCTCAGTCTCCCTCTTGTCCCCTCTCTCTCCCTTTCCATCTCCCTCTCGCCCCTCTCTCCCTCCCTCTCCTTCTCCCTCTCTCTCTCCCTCTCCGTCTCCCTCTCTCTCTCTCCCTCTCCGTCTCCCTCTCTCTCTCTCCCTCTCCGTCTCCCTCTCTCTCTCTCTCTCTCTCCGTCTCCCTCTCTCTCCCTCCCTCTCCATCTCCGTCTTGTCCCCTCTCTCTCCCTTTCCATCTCCCTCTCGCCCCCTCTCTCTCTCCCTCTCCGTCTCCGTCTCCCTCTCTCTCTCCCTCCCTCTCCGTCTCCCTCTCTCTCCCTCCCTCTCCGTCTCCCCCTCTCTCCCTCACTCTCCGGCTCCCCCGCTCTCGCTCTCTCCGTCTCCCTCTCTCTCTCTACCTCTCCGTCTCCCTCTTGTCCCCTCTCTCTCCCTTTCCATCTCCCTCTCGCCCCTCTCTCTCTCCCTCCCTCTCCTTCTCCCTCTCTCCCTCACTCTCCGTCTCCCCCGCTCTCTCTCTCTCTCTCCATCTCCCTCTCTCTCTCCCTCCCTCTCCGTCTCCCTCTCTCTCCCTCCCTCTCCGTCTCCCCCTCTCTCCCTCACTCTCCCTCTCTCCCTCTCTCTCTCTCCCTCTCCGTCTCTCTCTCTCTCTCTCACTCCCTCTCCATGTCCCTCTCTCTCTCTCCCTCTCCTTCTCCCACTCTCTCTCTCCCTCTCCGTCTCCCTCTCTCTCTCTCTCCGTCTCCCTCTCTCCTTCTCCCTCTCCCTCTCCGTCTCCCTCTCTCTCTCCCTCTCCGTCTCCCTTTCCATCTCCCTCTCGCCCCCTCTCTCTCTCCCTCCCTCTCCGTCTCCCTCTCTCTCTCTCCCTCTCCTTCTCCCTCTCTCTCTCTCCCTCTCCGTCTCCCTCTCTCTCTCTCTCCGTCTCCCTCTCTCCTTCTCCCTCTCCCTCTCTGTCTCCCTCTCTCTCTCCCTCTCCGTCTCCCCCTCTCTCTCTCCCTCTCCATCTCCCTCTCTCTCTCCCTTTCCATCTCCCTCTCGCCCCCTCTCTCTCTCCCTCCCTCTCCGTCTCCCTCTCTCTCTCTCCCTTTCCATCTCCCTCTCGCCAGTCTCTCTCTCTCCCTCTCCGTCTCCCTCTCTCTCCCTCCCTGTCCGTCTCCCTCTCTCTCCCTCCCTCTCCATGTCCGTCTTGTCCCCTCTCTCTCCCTTTCCATCTCCCTCTCGCCCCCTCTCTCTCTCCCTCTCCCTCTCCGTCTCCCTCTCCCTCTCTGCCTCCCTCTCTCTCCCTCCCTCTCCGTCTCCCTCTCGTCCCCTCTCTCTTCCTTTCCATCTCCCTCTCGCCCCTCTCTCTCTCCCTCCCTCTCCGTCTCCCTCTCTACCCCTCCGTCTCCCTCTCTCTCTCTCCCTCTCCATCTCCCTCTTCTCTCCCCCTCTCCGTCTACCTCTCTCTCTCCCTCTCTCTCTCTCCCTCTCCGTCTCCCTCTCTCTCTCTCCCTCTACGTCTCCCTCTCTCTCTCTCCCTCTCCGTCTCCCTCTCTCTCTCTCCCTCTCCGTCTCCCTCTCTCCCCCTCCCTCTCCGTCTCCCTCTTGTCCACTCTCTCTCCCTTTCCATCTCCCTCTCGCCCCCTCTCTCTCTCCCACTCTCTCTCTCTCCGTCTCCCTCTCTCTCTCTACCTCTCCGTCTCCCTTTTGTCCCCTCTCTCTCCCTCTCCATCTCCCTCTCGCCCCTCTCTCTCTCTCTCTCTCCCTCTCCTTCTCCCTCTCTCTCTCCCTCTCCGTCTCCCTCTCTCTCTCTCCCTCTCCGTCTCCCTCTCTCTCTCTCCCTCACCTTCTCCCTCTCTCTCTCCTTCTCCGTCTCACTCTCTCTCCCTCCCTCTCCGTCTCCGTCTTGTCCCCTCTCTCTCCGTTTCCATCTCCCTCTCGCCCCCACTCTCTCTCTCTCCCACTCCGTCTCCCTCTCTCTCCCTCCCTCTCTCTCATCTCCCTTTTCCCCCCTCTCTCTCATCTCCCTTCCCTCTCTCCCTCTCTCTCCTTCCCGCTCCATCTCCCTCTCTCTCCCGTCCTCTCCGTTTCCCTTGCCCCCTCTCCCTCCCTCCCTCTCTGTCTCCCTCTCTCTCCCTACCCCTCCGTCTCCCTCTCTCTCCCTCTCTGTCTTCCCCTCTCTCCCTCTCCCTCCCTACCCCTCCGTCTCCCTCTCTCTCCTTCTCTGTCTCCCCCTCTCTCCCTCTCTCTCCCTCCCTCTCCGTCTCCCTCTCTCTCCCTCCCTCTCCGTCTCCCTCTCCGTCTCCCTCTCTCTCCCTCCCTCTCCGTCTCCCTCTTGTCCCCTCTCTCTCCCTTTCCATCTCCCTCTCGCCCCCTATTTACGTCTCCCTCTCTCTCTCTCCCTCTCCGTCTCCCTCTCTCTCTCTCTCTCTCCCTCTCCATGTCCCTTTCTCTCTCTCCCTCTCCGTCTCCCTCGCTCTCTCTCCCTCTCCGTCTCCCATCTCTCTCTCTCCCTCACCGTCTCCCTCTCGCTCTCTCCCTCTCCGTCTCCCTCTCTCTCTCTCCCTCTCCGTCTCCCTCTCTCTCTCTCCCTCTCCGTCTCCCTCTCCGTCTCCCTCTTGTCCCCTCTCTCTCCCTTTCCATCTCCCTCTCACCCCCTCTCTCTCTCCCTCCCTCTCCGTCTCCCTCTCTCTCTCTCCCTCTCCGTCTCCCTCTCTCTCCGTCCCTCTCCGTGTCCCTCTCTCTCTCTCCCTCTCCGTCTCTCTCTCTCTCTCTCTCTCCCTCCCCGTGTCCCTCTCTCTCTCTCTCTCCCTCTCTGTCTCCCTCTCTCTCTCTCTCTCTCCCTCTCCGTCTCCCTCTCTCTCTATCCCTCTCCGTCTCCCTCTCTCTGTCTCCGTCTCCATCTCCCTCTCCATCTCCCTCTCGCCCCCTCTCTCTCTCTCCCTCCCTCTCCGTCTCCCTCTCTCTCTCCCTTTCCATCTCCCTCTCGCCCCTCTCTCTTTCTCCCTCTCCGTCTCCCTCTCTCTCCCTCCCTCTCCGTCTCCCTCTCTCTCTCCCTCTCCGTCTCCCTCTCTCTCCCTCCCTCTCCGTCTCCCTCTTGTCCCCTCTCTCTGCCTTTCCATCTCCCCCTTGCCCCCTCTTTCTCTCCCTCGCTCACCCTCTCTGTCTCCCTCTCTCTCTCTCCCTCTCCGTCTCCCTCTCTCTCTCTCCCACTCCGTCTCCCTCTCTCTCTCTCCCTCGCCGTCTTCCTCTCCGTCTCCGTCTTGTCCCCTCTCTCTCCCTTTCCATCTCCCTCTCGCCCCCTATTTACGTCTCCCTCTCTCTCTCTCCCTCTCCGTCTCCCTCTCTCTCTCTCTCTCTCCCTCTCCATGTCCCTTTCTCTCTCTCCCTCTCCGTCTCCCTCGCTCTCTCTCCCTCTCCGTCTCCCTCTCTCTCTCTCTCCCTCACCGTCTCCCTCTCGCTCTCTCCCTCTCTGTCTCCCTCTCTCTCTCTCCCTCTCCGTCTCCCTCTCTCTCTCTCCCTCTCCGTCTCCCTCTCCGTCTCCCTCTTGTCCCCTCTCTCTCCCTTTCCATCTCCCTCTCACCCCCTCTCTCTCTCCCTCCCTCTCCGTCTCCCTCTCTCTCTCTCCCTCTCCGTCTCCCTCTCTCTCCGTCCCT